>NC_142691.1:3643863-3946893 GCF_056320005.1 Nelumbo lutea | reverse complement strand
GCTCTCCCCCTGAGGAGAAACCCTAGGATAGTAGGGTGTCTCCTCAAAGAAGGTGACATCCATAGAGACAAACCGTTTCCCTAAAACCGGATCATAGCAGCAACCCTTTTGAGTTTGTGCATAACCAAGGAAAATGCATTTGGAGGCCTTAGGGTCAAACTTGGAATGATGAAGCCCGAGAAGCTAGACGAAACAGGTACAACCAAAGGTTTTAAGGGGAACAATGAACAACTCCTTGTCTGGGTAAAGAAGGGAAAAGGGGGTTCTCATATCAAGGACCCGGGAAGGAACTCGATTAGTGAGATAAACTATCGTGAGGATAGCATCACCCCAGAAGCGAATAGGTACATTGGAGGTAAACATAATGCTTCTAGCCACCTCCAAGATATGCCTATTCTACTTTTAGGCAACGTCGTTCTGCTGTGGTGTATAAGGGCAAGTGCTCTGGTGAATAACTCCATGGCTACGAAGGTAGGAGGTCAATGGTTGAGCAAAGTATTCATTTGCATTATCAGATCTGAGGACTTTGATTTTAGTTCCAAACTGAGTGAGAATCATTTGATGGAAGTTTTGGGTCAGAGCAGGAACCTCATCCCAAGAATGCATAAGATATACCCAAGAAAACCGGGTATGGTCATCAACAAACAATAGAAAATATCTGTACCCACCCATAGAAGAGATATGATATGGCCCCCAAACATCAGTATGCACAATATCAAAAGGGAAATTACTCCTTTTATTACTTAAAGAATAAGAGGTTCTACAATGTTTGGCAAGCTCACAACTCTCACACCTCAACTCTGATAGCTCAACAGACTCAAATAAAGCAGGAAACAGACTCTTCAAAGACTTAAAAGACAAATGACCCAATCGGTTTGGCATAACCGAACTCACAAACTGGGAAACAAAAGACTTCTTATCCACTAACTCTTCCCGTCGGGTACTCTCCCCAAGCAGATAGATCCCGTTCGTCTCACGGCCAGTTCCAATCACCTTCCTCGTCTCCAAATCCTGAAAAATACATCGGTCAGGGAAAAAGGTTACTGAACAGTTCATGTGTTTGGTAATACTACTAACTGAAAGGAGGTTGGTATCAAGCTTAGGAACATGTAAAACATAAGATAAAGAGATAGTGTCCGATAACTTGATGTCCCCCTTGCCCGAAATGGGAACAAGAGAGCCATCAGCAATGGATACTCTATCTCGGCCAGAGGACAAGTGATAAGAAGTAAACAAAGATGGCAAGCTAGCCATCAGCAATGGATACTCTAACATGGTAAGCTAAGGCTCGAGTACCTGAATGTGCAAATGCAGATGTAGCAGGAGCTGATGGGGACTGGGATGGCTGAGCTGAACTTCCAACTTCCTTTTCCAACTGTATGAGGACAGCCCGAACAGTAGCTAAAGTCTCCAGGGATGTACCTGATGAGGATGTTGAATCAGTGTTCACTGCCATATGAGCATTACCCTTCTTATTTCTCAGTTTTGCTGGGACCAAGTGAGGATGTAGCTTCCAACAAGTATCTTTTGTGTGCTTGGGTTTCTTGCAATGTTCACATACCAGATCCTGTTTATCTTCCTTCTTCCGGTCCCTTTCTGAGTCACCCCCTGGCTTGGGTTTAATAGCTGTCAAGGCTGTGTAAGAAGGCTGAGGCTGCATCATAACTTTCCTCCTGGTCTCTTCACTATGCACCAAGGAGTATGCTTGAGAAAGGATCACACTATCTCTTGTCAATATCTGTTGTTGCACAATGCCATATTCTGAATTCAAACCAGCCAGAAACTCAAATACCCTATTCGTCTCAACTTGTTTTCTGTGAGTTTGTGCATCTTTGGGACTCTCCCACTCAAGGGTCTCCAGATGGTCAATCTCATGCCACAAGGATTTCAAGGTAGAGAAGTAGACAGAAACTGGCTTTTCTCCTTGTTTAAGGCTGTTCACCTCACACTTCAGTTCATAGGCTCTGGCAACATTGAGGGGTTGGGAATAGGTTTCTTTCACAACATCCCATATTTCTTTGGCTGTCTTTGCCCACAAGTAATTTCGGCTGATATGTGGCTGCATGGAATTACACAGCCATGCCATAACTAAATAGTTCTCTTGAACCCACTTGGTGTATATTGGGTCCTCCTTGGAAGGTTCTTTCACATCTCCCAAGAGGTAACCCAGTTTTCCCCTTCCTCTAATAGCCATCATGGCTGATTGTGCCCACTCCAAATGATTTGACCCATCAAATCTCATAGTTGTAATCCGAAACCCGGTTTCAGATACATTACCATAATTGTGGTTTCCAAAACTACTATCTCCCTGCCCTTGAACTCCATCTTTGATCAAGATTCAAACTGTTAGAGCAATTATACCAAAAAACAGAGTCAAGGAAGTAAGTCTAAAAGCTGATCCGAAACTGATCTGATCCGATCAGGAATACCAACACAAAACTGATCTGAAATCAATCGCCTATCAATCTGAGATGTTGTTCTCTGAAACCACTACTACGGGGCCCACTACTGTGAGAGCAAAAATAGGGTTTCAACTGTAGGTTTGAAGAAAATTAGTGATTTGAAATCACTAAAGTGCTCAGCTGCACTCTCCAAGCAGTCCGCACCAGTAGGACTTGTCGTTGGGCACTGTGAAACCCTAAAAACTAATCCCCTTTGAAGAGGGGGTTTGGCCCAACAATCAAACCCTAGACACAAACTTAATCACAGTTCGGCAAGCCAAACCCTAGAGCAAACTTGGACACAGTTCGGCCCCTCTTTCTAGATAGGTCCAACCTATCTCGGCTGATTGCAATCTCTAAACATCAGTAAAGAAACAAACTTACTTACTGATTACCTGCCTTCGTGTACTGTCTTCTAGGGTTACCTGAACCCTAGCCTTCGCTGCCTCTTCTTGGTTACCAACTCTCTGCAGGTTGCGGCAAGTCTTCAACTGCTGCGAACCTCTCCCAGTAATCTCCAAGATTCAGCCGCCGAAAACTTCTTCAAGGCTTCCAGCCCTAGCTAGTTCTCATGTGATCGGCTGGACTAGATACACATGAGAAGCCCTAGATAGGCTCTGATACCAAGTAGAAGATCAAGACTGTAATCAGTCTTGAATCCTAAAAGGTTTTAGGTTTGTAAAACAGAAAAGAAGATGAGAGAAAATGGAGAGAATAGAAGAGAAGCAAGAGAACACAAGTTGCTGAAAGGAGGGACAGATTCTGACAGATCTGTCGCCGCCACTCTCTTAATATTTATAGGTTTATGTTTAGTACATGATGAAAGGACACATCTGCCCTTGGTACTTACATAATAAAGAAAGTAAATAAAACTGAAATAAATAACAGCTGAATCAGCAAACTGACACTACTATAACTGAAACAAATACTGCTGTCCTACGAACACAGTGGGGACCACTGCAGTGGGGCCCACATCAGTGTTCTCTACAAGGTATTTCTGAAAAATCATTTTCAAACAAAGGACCTTGGAACATTAAAGTATTTCTTGGGAATAGAGGTTGCCAGGTCAAAACAAGGTTTGAATCTATGCCAAAGGAAATATGTCCATCTATTGGAAGAAACAGGACAGTTATGTGCAAAACCGGCTGAGACCCCTATGGAACCAAATGTTAAGGTGAGCAGTGATATAGGAGAAGTATTTGAAGATCCTGGAAGGTATAGACGACTAGTGAGAAAGCTGAACTATCTGACTATCACGAGACCCGACATCTCCTTTGTAGTCAGTGTGGTGAGCCAATTCATGCAGAACCCTCGTGTACCTCACTGGGATGCAGTCCTTAGAATTGTGAGTATCTAAAAGGAGCGCCAGGCCGTGGGCTATTGTATAAACCAGGAGGAAAACTTGAAGTAGTTGGGTATACAGATGCAGACTGGGCAAGCTCAGTGAGTGACAGAAGATCTACTATAGGCTATTGCACATTTATGGGAGGAAATCTTGTGACATGGAAGAGTAAAAAACAGACGGTTGTAGCCAGAAGCAGTGTTGAAGCCGAATATAGGGCCATGGCTCACACTACCTGTGAATTAGTGTGGCTGAGGAATCTACTACAAGAAATTGGGTTTCACATGGATAAACCTATGAAATTGTACTGTGACAACCAAGCTGCACTCCATATCTCATCCAATCCTGTCTTTCATGAGAGAACAAAGCACATAGAAGTTGATTGCCACTTTGTGAGAGAGAAGGTTCTTGCCGGAGAGATAAATACAGAACATGTGGGCTCCAATGACCAATGGGCAGATTTGTTTACAAAAGCTCTAAGATCGGGGAAAGTGAACTATCTATGTAACGAGCTGGGATTATATGACATATTCTCCAGCTTGGGGGGGAGTGTTAAAATGTGCTGAATAGGGGTAGTTTAGTCTTCTTCTGTTTATTAAGTAACTTGCTTATGTGGCAGTGTTATTAGAGTTACTCTGCCCCACACTTAAGTAAGGGCATTTCTGTCTTTGTAAACATTATTAGAATCTAATATAGATTAAGGGGGTCGACTGGATGGGTTAACCATCAGATTTTTGACTGACCCTTCTTCTTCTCTTCTTCTTCTTCTTCTTCTTCTTCTTCTTCGGACTACTGTAGCAGCAGTCAAACAAACTTATTGGACTTTTCCTTCCCCACCCATTTCTGACTGAATGTTATTACAGGTGATTGTTGTGGGAGCGCAAACGGGGCTCAAATGTGACAACAGATTTGGAAGTGGCACAGGTATTTCCATGCTATAATATGCCAGCAATCCAAGCTTTATCATTTATGGAGACATTGTTTTCCCGTTGTGGTGGTTGCAATAACCTCCTTGGTTCTGCTGTGTTCAGGGACCAGGAATGCTGGAATTGCGGGAGTGCTGCGCAACCTCTTACGGCATTACTTTGAAAAAGCCAATCCGCTCTTCGTTGTAAGCATCTCACTTCTCCGCTACATTCAGTGTTCTCTTGTGGCTGTGTGGGTTACTAATCCGGTTGTGTTATATGTGCACTTTAGGATTCCTCGTGGTGCTGCTACTTTGGGGAAGGACTTGTCCAATCATGTGACTTACCATTCCTTCCGGCTTTCGATAACGATGTGAGTATAAGACAAGCCCATGTTCAATGAACTTGCGTTTTCTTTTTGTTCCATTTGATTTGTGACTGATTGTATCTCTCCTCATCTCGCTTTATGTGGAGGCTCGAATAGAAGTTGGCTGCCATTGGAGAGAGGGCTGTCAACGGATGGGTTCGGGTCTGATCTAGGTAAAAGCACTCCCAAACCAATCCTGAACCGGGAGAAATTTGTAGACTCAAAACCGTCACTCTTAACGTAAAACTTAGTTTATTCGATCACATAGGATAAGAACTGAACCGATTAAACTTTAAACCGTTTTTTCTATTTTAACGTTAACGTAGAATTTAAAATTTTAAAGTATAGAGTTAATAAAATTGATAAAAAAAATTATAAATTATTTATATGTTAGAATGCTGAACACCCCTATGTATGTATTTGTTAGATTTGACGCTTTAAACTTATGTTATGATAATGATTATAAGAAGATGTACGAAATGCCAAAGATGCCTAACAAAATAAATGGTTTTGGGTATGAACCGGTTTTGGGTGTGGGAACAAGAACCGAGCCAATTATCAATTCTGGTAAAACATGGAACCAGAAACTTTATAATTGGCTCCGTCTGCTCTAGCCCATCAAGCCGACCCGCATCGTTGACAGCCCTTTCAAGAATAAAAAGGATGGAGGGCTACGGTAGCAGCGAAGTTGGTATCTCTTTTTCTTCTCTTTTGGGATCCGCTGCTCTAGGTAATGACCCTTCCAACCCAAACTCAATCTTCAATCTTTTGCTATGGTAGCACATGATTCAGTCGTGCGGTGTTGATGATGAATAAATATCTCTAAACCAATTTCAACCTTGTCATTGCAGGCGCATTATTAGCAGCTCGCACCGCCTAGTGTGGTTTCATCAATGACTACGATCCTGTAAACCGTCGTTGCTTGTATATGCTAACACTTTTTTCAAGTTGGCCATTTCTTTATTGTTCATTCTGCCTTGTCATCTTTCTTATTTTTTAAACTCATCTGGACATCATCAGGCTTTGGCACTTCTGCTATATTGCATGAAGTGGAGATGACTCGGGCGTTCGATCCGGAGATGTTGTGAGCCTTGGCCTCACATACGCTGAAGCCCAGAATAAGCCACCATAACCTCCTTCCTCTCTATTAACTTATTGGACTTTTCCTTCCCCACCCTTTTCTGACTGAATGTTATTACAGGTGATTGTCGTGGGAGCGCAAACAGGGCTCAGATGTGACAACAGATTCAGAAGTGTCACAGGTATTTCCATGCTATAATATGCCAGCAATCCAAGCTTTTATCATTTATGGAGACATTGTTTTCCGGTTGCGGTGGTTGCAATAACCTCCTTGGTTCTGCTGTGTTCAGGGACCAGGAATGCTGGAATTGCGGGAGTGCTGCGCAACCTCTTACGGCATTACTTTGAAAAAGCCAATCCGCTCTTCGTTGTAAGCATCTCACTTCTCCGCTACATTCAGTGTTCTCTTGTGGTTGTGTGGGTTACTAATTCGGTTGTGTTATATGTGCACTTTAGGATTCCTCGTGGTGCTGCTACTTTGGGGAAGGACTTGTCCAATCATGTGACTTACCATTCCTTCCGGCTTTCAATAACGATGTGAGTATAAGACAAGCCCATGTTCAATGAACTTGCGTTTTCTTTTTGTTCCATTTGATTTGTGACTGATTGTATCTCTCCTCATCTCGCTTTATGTGGAGGCTCGATTGGAAGTTGGCTGCCATTGGAGAGAGGGCTGTCAATGGATGGGTTCGGGTCTGATCTAGGTAAAAGCACTCCCAAACCAATCCTGAACCGGGAGAAATTTGTAGACTCAAAACCGTCACTGTTAACATAAAACTTAGTTTATTCAATCACATAGGATAAAAACTGAACCGATTAAACTTTAAACCGTTTTTTCTATTTTAACGTTAACGTAGAATTTAAAGTATAGAGTTAATAAAATTGATAAAAAAAATTATAAATTATTTATATGTTAGAATGCTGAACACCCCTATGTATGTATTTGTTAGATTTGACGCTTTAAACTTATGTTATGATAATGATTATAAGAAGATGTACGAAATGCCAAAGATGCCTAACAAAATAAATGGTTTGGGGTATGAACCGGTTTTGGGTGTGGGAACAAGAACCGAACCAATTATCAACTCTGGTAAAACATGGAACCAGAAACTTTATAATTGGCTCCGTCTGCTCTGGCCCATCAAGCCGACCCGCATCGTTGACAGCCCTTTCAAGAATAAAAAGGATGGAGGGCTACGGTAGCAGCGAGGTTGGTATCTCTTTTTCTTCTCCTTTGGGATCCGCTGCTCTAGGTAATGACCCTTCCAACCCAAACTCAATCTTCAATCTTTTGCTATGGTAGCATATGATTCTCTCGTACAATGTTGATTTTGTACTTGCACAGATGAATAAATATCTCTGAACCAATTTCAAACTTGTCATTGCAGATGCATTATTAAAAGCTTGCACCGCCCAGTGTGGTTTCAGCAATGACTGCGATCCCGTAAGCCGTCGTTGCTTGTTTATGCTAACACTTTTTTCAAGTTGGCCATTTCTTTATTGTTCATTCTGCCTTGTCATCTATCTTATTTTTTAAACTCATCTGGACATCATCAGGCATTGGCACTTCTGCTATATTGCATTGAGCGGAGATGATTCGGGCGTTTGATCCGGAGATGTTGCAAGCCTTGGCCTCACATACGCTGGAGCCCGGAATAAGCCACAATAACCTCCTTCCTCTCTATTCACTTCTTTGGCTTTTCCCTCCCCACCCATTTCTGACGGAATATAATGGACAGGTGGTTGTCGTGGGCGCGCAAACAGGACTCAGACGTGACAACGGATTCAGAAGTGGCACAGGTATGTCCATGCTATAGTATGCCTGTAATCCAAGCTTTTATCATTTTGGGAGACATCGTTTTCCAGTTGCGGTGGTTGCAATAAACTCCTTGGTTCTGATGTGTTCAGGGACCAGGAATGCAGGAATTGCGGGAGTGCTGCGCAACCTCTTACGGCATTACTATAAAGAAGTCAATCCGTTCTTCGTTGTAAGCATCTCACTTCTCCGCTACATTCAGTGTTCTCTTGTGGTTGTGTGGGTTACTAATTCCGCTGTGTTATATGTGCACTTTAGGATTGCTTGACGTGCTGCTACTTTTGGGAAGGACTTGTCCCCACATGTGAGTTACCATTCCTTCCGGCTTTTGATAATGATGTTAGTATAAGACAGGCCCATGTTCAATGAACTTGCATTTTCTTTTTGTTCCATTGGATCAGTGGCTGACTATATCTCACCTCATCTCGCTTTATGTGGTGGCTCGAATGGAAGTTGGTTACCATTGGAGAGAGGCCTGTCAGCGGGTGGGGTTCGGGTCTGATCTAGGTAAAAGCACTCCCATACCAATCCCTAACCGGGACATATACATATACGCAAAACCGTCACTGTTAACGTAAAACTTAGTTTAAACAATCACATTGGATAAAAACCGAACAAATTAAACTTAAAACCGTTTTTTCTATTTAAACGTTAACAAAGAAATTAAATTTTGATAGTATAAAGTTAATAAAATTGATAGAAAAATTATAAATTGTTTATATGTTAGAATGTTGAACATCCCTATGTATGAATTTATCATATTTCACGCTTTAAACTTATGGTATGATAATGATTATAAGATAATATAGGAAATTCTAAAGATGCCTAACAAAATAAATGGATTTGGGTACGAACCAGTTTTGGGGTGTGGGAACAACAACCGAACCAATTATCAATTCTGGTATAAACATGGAACCAGAACCTTTATAGTTGGTTTGGTCTGCTCGGGCCCGTCATGCAGACCGGAATCATTGACAGCCCTTTCAATTCTCCTTTGGGATCCGCTGCTCTAGGTAATGACCCTTCCAACCCATACTCAATCTTCAATCTTTTGCTATGGTAGCATATGATTCTCTCGTACGATGTTGATTTTGTACTTGCACAGATGAATAAACTTATGGCTGCCATTGGAGATAGTGCTGTCAACTGATGGGGTTCAGGTCTGATCTTGGTAAAAGCACTCCCGAACCGATCCTTCATCGGGACAAATATGTAGACCCAAAACCGTCACTCTTATCGTAAAAAGTTTATACAATTACATAGGATAAAAACCGAACCGATTAAACTTAAGACCGTTTTTTCTATTTAAACGTTAACGTAGAATTTAAAATTTGATAGTATAGAGTTAATAAAATTAATAGAAAAATTATAAATTATTTATATATTAGAATGCTGAACACCCCTATGTATGTATTTATTTGATTTGATGCTTTAAACTTATGGTATGATAATGATTATAAGAAAATGTAGGAAATGCTAAAGATGCCTAACAAAGTAAACGGTTTTGGGTATGAACCAGTTTTGGTGTGTGGGAACAAGAACCGAACCAATTATCAATTCTGGTATAAACATGGAACCAGAACCTTTATATTTGGCTCGGTCTGTGCGGGCCCGTCAAGCAGACCCAAATCGCTGACAACCCTTTCAAGAATACAATGGATGTAGGGCTACGGCTGCAGCATGCTTGGTATCTCTTTTTGTTCTCCTTAGGGATCCGCTGCTCTAGGTAATTACCCTTCCAACCCATACTCAATCTTCAATCTTTCACTATGGTAGCATCTGATTCTCTCGTATGATGTTGATTTTGTACTTGAACAGATGAATAAATATCTCTAAACCAATTTCAACCTTGTCTTTGCAGGTGCATTATTAGCAGCTCACACCGCCAACTGTGGTTTCGGCAATGACTGCGATCGCGTAAGCCGCCGTTGCTTGCATATGCTAACACTTTTTGAAGTTTGCCATTTCTTTATTTTCGTTGCTGCCCTTGTAATATTTCTTAATTTTCTAAACTCATCTGCACATGTTCAGGCATTGGCACTTTTGCTATATTGCATTGAGCGGAGATCACTCGGCCATTTGATCTGGTGCATTTGCGAGCCATGGACTCACATACGTTGGAGCCCAGAATTAGCCACAATGACCTCCTTCCTCTCTATTCACTTCTTGGACTTTTCCTTCCCAACACATTTCTAACTAGATATTATTGGCAGAATGACAGGTGATTGCCGTGGGCGCACAAACGGGACTCGGACATGATAACAGATTCGGAAGTGGCACAGGTATGTCCATGCTGTAGTATGCCTGCAATCCAATCTTTTACCATTTTTGGAGACAATGTTTTCCGTTTGTGGTGGCAGCCATATCTTCTTTGGTTCTGGTGTGTTCAGGCACCAAGAATGCAGGAATTGCAGGTGTGCTGCGCAAGCTCTTGCGGCATTACTATAAAACAGTCAATCCGCTCTTCGTTGTAAGCACCACACTTCTCTGCTTCATTCGGTGTTCTCTTGCAGTTGTGTGGGTTACTAATTCGCTGTGCAGTTTACGATTGCTTGAGGTGCTGCTACTTTGGGGAAGGACTTGTCGACTCATGTGACTTACCATTCCTTCTGGCTTTTGATAATGATGTGAGTACAAGACACGCCCATGTTCAATGAACTTGCGTTTTCTTTTTGTTCCGTTGGATCATTGACTGACTGTTTCTCACCTCATCTCACTTTATGTGGTGGCTCGAATGGAAGTTGGCTGCCATTGGAGAGAGGGTTGTCAACGGGTAGGGTTCGGGTCTGATCTAGGTAAAAGCACTCCCAAACCGATCCTGAACCGGGAGAAATTTGTAGACTCAAAACCGTCACTCTTAACGTAAAGCTTAGCTTATACAATCACATAGGATAAAAACCGAACCGATTAAACTTAAAACCGGTTTTTCCATTTAAACGTTATCCCAGAATTTAAATTTTGATAGTATAGATTTATTATAATTAATAGTAAAATTATAAATTATTTATATGTTAAAATGCTGAACACCCCTATATATGTATTTATCAGATTTGATGCTTTAAACTTATGGTATGATAAAGATTATAAGACAATGTAGGAAATGCTAAAGATGTCTAACAAAATAAATGGTTTTGGGGTGTGGGAACTGGAACCGAACCAATTATCAATTCTGGTATAAACATGGAACTAGAACCTTTATAATTGGCTCGATCTGCTCGGGCCCGTTAAGCAGATCCGAATTGTCGACAGTCCTTTCAAGAATACAATGGATGGAGGGCTACAGCTGCAGCAAGGTTGGTATCTGTTTTTCTTCTCCTTTGGGATCCGCTGCTCTAGGTAATGACCCTTCCAACCCATACTCAATTTTCAATCTTTTGCCATGGTAGCATATGATTCTGTCGTACGATGTTGATTTAAAGCAAACATTAACATTCCAGTTGTTGCAAAAGTGGGTATTATGTCTTTTAAATTTGAGTTGTGGATATTGTATTTAGTGGTTATGATCATGAATTGTTTGTTGCTTGTAGGCTTACTGGTGTTGCCACAGAAATCATTCGTACTACAGGAGTCTTCAGAAGGCAGCACTCATTTCTCAATGTAGTTAGAGACGAAGAGTTGCTAGGAGAGAACTCAAGAAGATCAGAGTGGTTTGATCTGATCCTTTAGTGTGGTTTTCCAAGGCCCATAGTTGTAAGGATTCATGCATTTCCAACATACACATAATTGGTAATGATCTGTCCAAATTTTCTCAGGCTGCAAGAGAAACAGGGGCCCTAAATTGAGGTGAAAGACAAGCTAGAGGAGCCAGTGGTTGACTGTAACTCAAGTAATTTAGTCCTTCATGGGATGTAAGAGCCAATTTGAGGATTCAAGAATGGAACCAAGGAAAAGGAAAAAGATTTGGAGGAGGTGGAGGGGTCGGATAGAGGCCAGGAACTTGCCAGAAGGCTGAAAGGAGCTACAGGAACTTTAAACACAGCTAGAAGATGCAGATCTAAGATGGTTAGGAAAAATCGCCAGCAGATAGCAGTGTCAAAGGTTTTTGCAAGGCTAAAAGGTGCTCCATTTGGCATTGGGCATTACAAGGCAGTAAGAAAACATAAAAATGCAGTCAGAAGACAACAAGAAGCTTGCATCCAGGATTCAAAAGAGATTGGGGACTGTTAAGATTAGGATTTGGATTTTCGTTTTGGTTTTGGTTTTTAGCCGGGTGGTGGGTATGGGTGGTTGGGGACTGTTAAGGGCGTATGTTTTTTGGGATATGAAGATCAGAGTTTTTTTTATCTATTTTGTATCATTTATGTGTAGGTTGTAAGAGTTTTGGTGTAAAGGGGTTGGCCATGCATGGGTAGTTTGGGATGGATGGCTGTTTTAATCTTGTTGGGTGTTTTTCTTTTTTTATTTCTTTCTCTTTGGGTGATTACTTATCACCTTTCTTGTATCTTCTTTTTCTTTTAGTAAATTTTTTTAGTTATCTTCAAAAAAAGAAAACTTGCATGGCACTTGCAGTTTGAGGAGCGATTTCGGGTAGAGATGTCTTATCTTTTACTGAAAAAATTAAGGTTTTGTGGCTATGGAGGCTATCCATACAAATGCTATTACAGTAGATTTACAGCATAACTTCCCTTCATTCACTTACAGACTGATCTGGAGGAGGCAAAAGCCCTTGAAATTTCCAAGCTAAATGATGTATTGAATGTTGTGCAAATACAAGTAGAAGTGGCAAATGCCAAGGTTATCAAAGAACGTGAGGTGGCTCGGAAAGCTATTGAAGAAGCACCTCCAGTTACTAAGGAAATTAAACACCAGTAATAATTCAAGATACAGATGCATTGACTGTTGAAGTGTTAAAGCTGAAGGTAGAGCTCTAAGCTTGAATCAGTTATGCTATGTTATGGTCTTATTGTTACAGCACCCCCAATGAGTTTTAATTCAGAGGATTATCATTGGGAAGGCCTTCCAAGAGTAATTATACTCTCCTCTCCTCACAAGTTACTAAGTTTAATAGATGCGGTTCATGGATTCGAGTGTAAAAGTTGGTAGATTCATCAAGCATTGGCCCCTATGGAATTAATCAAGTAATCCATCTAGGAAGTAATTTGAATCTGCAGCATAGGACACAACCTATGTACCATTTTTTTCCATCTTGGTACTACATAATATTGTAAAAAGTTAGATAATAAAATGATGATGGAGAATAAAAGAAGTGGCCAATAACCAAGTATTTGAGATGGTCAGTGGGTGTTATTATTTCTTAACATGCTATGTGAGTACAACACATTCTCTGCCTCTCTCTCTCTCTTACAAACACTCAAGAACATGCACATAAATACCTCCAATAAGATATCGAAATGCCTCATTGTCAGGTTTAAATAATTCAGAGGTCCTAGATTTCCACATTTGTTTTAAATCATGTATCCAATGCTTTTCTTTCTCTTTGTGGCTCTGATTAATTAGAGCTAGGATCTCATAGATACTTTTTTCCTCTTTGTTGCTCCTCTAACCAACATTCTTTGTTGATTAGTTAGAGCAATTCTAACCAACATTCTTTGAAATTTGCGGAGCACATCTCTCAATAAATACATTAAGGATTTTTTGTAAATTAGGTTTTCGAGTTGATGCTATTGTGTATCTTCTGAGAACGTTTCTGATTGAGTGACGGGCCTCTATGTTGGCTTTTGCAAATATTAAGCAATTGTTTATAAGTTGCAAAATAATAATAGGTGGTCCCCTTTTTGAGGTTTTAACCCCTAATCGGGTCCTATTTCCTTAGGATTATGCTCTAGATATCTTATTAGAACCTCACTTATATCACAAAAAGATATGGGGTACAGGATTCCCCTATCTAATTCCTCTACTTGGTTTGAAACTATTAGTTAGGGCTCCATTAACCAAATATCTGGTAGTTCATTGCAGGTATGCATTCTATTAGCTATTCCACCCAATTCATGTGAAATTCAAATTTGAGGAGAACATGTTTAAGATAGTCACATTCTAATCTGTTATAGGCTTTTTCCTGTAACGATTTTGTAGGCTAGCACCCAATTTGCAAAATAAGAAACTTTCGGTGCGCAAAATCTGAGTCTAATCCTCATCCTTTCCAATGTTTTGTTTAGAATAAATTGGCTCAACCAAAAACCTATGGGGGTACGGGTTCCAGAATAACCCAAACAGTTAACCTTGTGCTATTAAAGAAATGACCTGGTGAATCCTAAATGAGCAACATTAACTTTGGGTGCAACTTTGAAAATCAAAACAGTTATATTTATTGAAAATATATTGCCCCTCTACTCCAAGAAATCTTTCATGAAGTAGGTTTCTTATAACCCTTCAATCAGTAGCTTCCGTCGACCAAGTGCCCTGGTTTAGAAAAATAATTTGTTAGTACTAATTCCTCAACCGGTTTCCCCCAACATAACGAATATTCCCATCTCCTTGTTTATTCTATTTGGAATGGAAATCTTATCCAATCTCATTTTGATCAGGTTGACCTGCAAAACATTACAAATACTCCTATCATCCCATAAGTACTACCATTGCTAGAGTTTGGCTTCAGCATCCAACAAGTCAATTTTCAACTAAACATGCCTATCTACACCTTCAACATAACAACTTTCAAACCCCCTTTTTTTTTGCAACTATAAAGAAATGCTTTAAATAGATTTGGAAGCTTCCCATACCCCTGATACCAATTGGCAATTGTTCATGTGGCGCCTTTTAAATGATTTCAATCCAATAAAGGAAATGTTGTTTTGTTCTCCTTAGGAAACTTTGTAAAAGACAAAAAGTTTATTGTGTCAATTCAGCTCCTTCTCTTTTTGTCATGTAAATCGAAAGCTCAATATCCCGTATCACCTAGCTGCTCAACGAGCAAAAAAAAATTGGATCATGGACTTTTTTTTCTTGTAATAGTAACCCTTCTTGGGTTTCATATGTAAAGACATTGTCCTAAGATAAGGTAAACCAAGACAATTCTCATGAATGATATTATAGTTTTCAAGATGCCAAGGTGAGGCTAGGCGACAAGGGAACCTTGTTGCCTATTGCCTAGGCTATGGATTTTTTATGTAAAAAACATAGATCCTAGAGTAGTTTTTTATGTACCACAACCATAGCTTATTAAATAATTTTCATAAGGAAAGTATAAAGTTCATGTTAAAATATAGAAAATCAACATATACATGAGAAGATAAAATAACGGAAAGGAAATTTAAAAATATAGAGGTTGAACCCTTATTTTTATTATAAGAAAAGAGTAAAAGAAAAAGTAGTAGTAGTAACAGTACAATATATGGAAAAAAAATTATAAATATATGAAAGAAGAAAATGTGTTTATTACACAGAATTTTAAGTTCTTCCTTATAATTGGTTCAGATTTTGAAATCTTTGAGGATTCAATACAACATTTAGGAACGCTTGTGTTGATTAAACCCTAACAAATAAGAAAAATGATAAAAAGAAATTAGTATATAAACACATAAAAATGAATATTTTTGTTTAATAATATATATTTTATAATTATAATTTCAAAAAATAAAAAAGTATTTTATAATAAAAAGTACAAAACTGATTGGCAATTAAGCGAAGTGAGCCTCAAAAGGTGACTTGTTGCTTAGGCATCGCCTTGACCATGAATAATATCATGGATGACTATAGGCAGGGCACTACGGGAACGGGAATAAAAAAATGATATAATCATGAGTATCAGAAGCCATATCAACTAATGCATCAACCATTGATTATCCTCCCTTAACGTGTGAAAGAAAGTAACATCCACGAAAGAGCAAATCTCTTCCCACCTCAATCTGTCAGTGCCAATTTACCGAAGAAAATGTGGTAAAAATGAGGTTTTTCCAAAGAAGCTAAACGAGAACATGGAAATATTGAAAGCCTAAACTTTTTTGGATCCCCAAAGATTTGGCCAACATTAGGCCGTCCTTCAAAGTGAAAGCTTCAACCATTAAATTAAATTGTTCACCACCACCATGGTAAGAATGAAACATGGCGATTAAACTACCGTGCTCATCTCCGATGGTACTCCACCGATCTCCACCAATTCCATGATTACCCTGGGAAGCACCACCCGTGTTTAGCTTAAAATAACCCTCTAAAGGGGAATGAGCAAAAGTTAATTGAACCCTCCTACATCTAGGTTTCCGATTGGGGATTCTTAAACAATTAGGCATCGTTTGCTTTTTGCTAAGTTATTTATCCAAGTAAATACAATGACTTAGGCAGGTTTTTCTTGAGAAACACTTACGCGTGTAAATGCATTTATCCATTTTCTTTTATTTCTTAGGTAAATAAGGTAATGACCATTTTAGCCATAAAAATCCATTATTAAAAGGGGCAATTTTGTCCCATTCAAATGTTAGCAATTTTCCCCCCTAGGTGGGAAAGTCATTTATTCACCTAAGATATGGGTATCACTTACCCTTACCCAAGAAAATAAACTTTCTCTATCTCTACATAAATTTGAAAAATGAACATGAAATTCCTAATCAATGGGAATCAAAATCCTATTGACCAACTTTCCCCATCTTAAAATCCAAAAAAAGAACACCCCCTTAAGAGCAAGTTCTTGGGTTTGGTTTAAACTTGAGTTGACAACCGTGAGATGAATCTCCAGGATCCACTTCTTGACTTGAAAGATAACATATCCACAGCAAGAAAATTTCCCGCAAGTCCCATCTCCTTTAATTTCCTTCTTTCCAAATCTACAGCAAATGATAAGTGGGCAAATAGCATCAATAAAATAAAAATGAGAAATTCTTTGGTCTAGCAATCAAAAACCATCTTTGAAGCGTTGAGTTAATAGAAACCGAATCAAAGACTTGTACTCCCAAAGTTATGCTGAAGATGATTGAAACCTTTCTTGATAAAGCACCATGAATAAAAAGGTAATCAAGAGATCCAGTTGTGGGAGACTATAACAAGAACATTAATTTTGACGGTAATGGAATTCCAATTCGTTGAATTTCAGCATAAACTCAACCCTGCGCTAGCTTCTGGAGCTTCCAACAGAAGTAAGATATTTTTGTGGGAATCTTATTGTTCCAAATCCACTGAAAAACGTCCAGGGGGTTCCTTCTTACAACTTCTCAAGCCGATTTAATTTGGTGGTAAAAAACACCATTAGAATTATGCAACCACACAAACCTGTCTTTTTTGGTTGGAAATTTGAATCCCACTAGATTGGATTTGGTTAATGAGCTAGATAGGAAGAGAACCCTCCACCTTACTAAGATCCCAACTACGTACCATCAACATCAAGCACACCACAAATCCGAAGAGAGACATCAACAGAATCAGGGTCTTCAACCACATTAAGCAAACAACCAGAAGGGAGCCAGCGATCTAGCCAAAAAAATGAACATTGCCATTACTACCTATATATTTGCCACATCAAATGGTCCAATAGCACATCAATCAACTTGTAACAAGTCCTACAGGTATAAGACTTCGAATAGGCAGGCAGCTTTGCTAGGTGAGCATGTTTGTTTTGGAAATATTTAGCACGAAAGAATTAAGGATGCCCAATGAGACACCAAACTAAAACATTTTAAAAATTCTTCTAGGCTTCAAATATGGAGGTCACCTTCAATAAGAAGATGACAAATCTCACTCCAGCTAATCCAATGATGCTTACCCTCCAAATTAAAACCAGACCAAAGAAAATTATCCATGGTGGCTTCAATCTGTCTAATGACACCTTTGGGAACATTGGTGGCAGCAAGAAGGTGGATAGGTAAGTTGGAATTAGTTAACCGATCTAGACTCATACATAAAGTGCCTGTTTGGGAGGGCTTTCGAGACATAATTGGCAGATTTGACATCATGAGTTATGCCCCAAACGGGAATGCCAGAAACTATGTTTAGTAAAAATCCGGAAGCATGCCACTGAGTTCCAAACATGATCAGAAACACAACTGTGATACTGAGCTACTTTAGGTAGCTTCTTCTGAACACAAGTGCTCAACCATCACAACTCTATCATCGTAACTCACCTCAAATGAATAGTGGTATCAAACTGCTAAGAAGAGATCCCGCATTTGACCTACTTTTTGCAAGCTTACTATAGGTTTAGTTTGAAAAGAGTATAAATACAAATATGTAGCAAGTCTCGTTATTTAAAATGGTAAACTTGTCCCTTAAAAAAACAAAAAAGGCTTGGAGGTACATAATTTATGGGCTCAAGTGTGGAAGTCAAGTTATTTAAACAATAGTCTGTTTCTCGTACAATTCAAAAATCGTGATCTTTGTACTGGAAATCAGTAGCTCAAAAAATTAGAGAATTGGGTTCAGAATGTGGCTACTTTGGCTGCGTTTAGTAGAGGTGTTAATATACCTCATCAATTGGTGTAAAAGTTCATTCTTGTCATTATATTCATTGAAAATCAGTGGAAAGTTTATATCGATAAAATCGATGTAATACTTTACCTTCCTCTTCCTCTGTCCAATGGTTACTTCATGTCTCCTCTTTGTTCGATCGAAGAAGATAGTGAACCAGTGTGATGATGGCATCCCCCACCTTTGGTCGGATCCCTTTTTCGCTCCCTCTCTAGCCTCTCTCTCCTCTCTCTTTTCTTCTCCTCCTTATATTCCTTTTTCTCCTACCTACTACCTCCCTTGTTCATCGTCTTCTTCAAAGAACACAGAACTCCCAACGGCGATAATGCAAATCCTGCAATCTTCTCCAGCTCCGGCGGTGGCGAGTGGCATATCAGCACAAATCTTGCCAGTGTACGCATTGAAGCACTGCATAAGATTCACTACGTAAGCATTGCTTGTTCACCTTTTTTCCGTCGAGACCTAGTTTGAAATTTTACACCATAGAAAACCAAATATGATCGGTGTAAATTTTCAAAATCAACTGGTCCCAAATTCCATAGATCACTAACCGGTTCACATTTCTCCATGGTGTAAAATTTGAATTTACACGTCAAAAAATGCAGCCTTAGTGAATGAAAATTCTCAAACCTCTTTGGATCAAGTTCCCTAGATCCAATCAGGTAGGCTCCTTTTGGTTTGTAGGAAGGTTTGGGTGGGATGGGAAAAGATGGGATGGGGAGGGGGGGGGGGAGGTGTAAATATTAAACTTACCATTGTTTGGTTTTATATGGGAAAATAGTAGGAAAATTACCCAACGCAAAACAAAGTCCACCTTGCAGGTCTCGAAGAACCTACCTCCTGTGAAACTGGAATCAACGGATTCCTTGCCGGTGAATGCCTTGGTGAGGATTGTCGTCGACGATGTTATGTCCTACGAAACTGGAATCGATGAATTCCTTCAATCTGTGTTTGCGATTTGTGTAAACCTCTTTGATTTGTGTCTGTGAACCAGATCTAAGTTCTACCATGGAAGAAAACCTTCGATTTGTTTCTGCACCAATATGGGTTTTACCATGGCGAAAACCTCTTCAATCCGTGTATGTGAATTCAAATTTAGGTTGTACCATTGCAGAAACCTCTTTGATCTATGTATGTGAACCTAGATCTCTTCGCTATGGATTCTACCATGGTGGAAAGAGCGGAGAGGTTTTGCGAACTTAGATCTCTTCAATTGGCTACTGACAACAACGGGGGTGAAAACCAAAGAAGAAATCGCCGGTCAGCCAGTGGTTTTGATTGTCAACTACCAAAGATAGTGGGGTGGAAACAAAACTCGAGTTTTCTCGAGTTTTTCCACTGAGATTGCACTGTTTTGGTGCAATCCTGATTCCACGATTTTGGTATCTCGTATCCCATGTTTTTCTCAACCCACCCCCTATTTTCCTCATAACAAATAAGAGAAAAAGGAATATTTTTACATCCCATCTCACAAACCAAACGGAGCCCTAGTGTTTTTCACAAGGTGTTGCAACCGGTGTTTTATTAGGAATTTACCTATTTCAAATCTTATTTTTTTCGTGTCATTGGAATGGGTTTATGGTTCTGTTTACTCTATTCATTGGATATGGATTCATCATAAATCGGGCAAATTTACTACTAAAGAGACTAATAAAAAACTGCAGCAATCTCTTTTGATTTCTATTCCCTCGAACTTTAAGTTTTGTTTAAAATGAATTTGGAAATTGGCCATTCCTCCTCATTTTCTGTTGTTTTCTGGAGTGTTATTAGTATTTCTGTTTCAGTCAAAAGATACACTTTTTTTTACCAACAAGATAAACAGTTAAAGAGTGCGTGTTATGTTATGAGTTTGTTGAATATTTGAATTATTTGTTGCTTGAATGTAGTTTTGCATAAGCTGTTTTATTTGCGGCACAATCTAAATAATCTATTTCTAGGATCATGGGTTTTGTGAATTAATGCTCTTAGCATTTCTCTCTCAAATAAACATTTTATTCTGATGCTTTGGATGGTACGCCATTGCTATTTATATATGGTTTGTCAGGAATGAGAAATATTTCAGGAATCACCAAATTATGTCGTAGAGCCTTCTAGTCATCATTAACCAGGGTTAATCTTCTGGTCATCATCGTTAACCACGGTTTTCAAAATTCTAGGCCCTCACAATATGGTCTGAATTATAAACAAGATTTACCGCCAAAATTTACATTCCGGGTTAAACATTTGACATATATTATCATATTCACTGATGCAGAAACTATTATTTATAACCTATTCTCATCTTAACGAAGAATCTAACCTGTTTGGGAATATATGGTGGCAGAATTACAAAAGTATGTGCCTTTTGCTGCTGTTAGAGTTGGACTGTCATCACCGGTCTCAGGCCCATCGAAAACAATCGCTGAAAGTACAAAGAAACATGCTTCTACCAAATAAAAATGGTACTTATGTTTCGAAAAGCAAACAAAGTAAAAATATTTTATGTAATTTATACTTTGACATTTTTAAAAAATGCAAACTATCTAAACAGCGCATTAGATTTAATTGATCAAGCTGACCTCTTGTTGTATTACATACCTTTGACAACAATGGAATCCTGGGAATGTGGTTTTATGTTCAAACTCGCAAAAAGTGTTCCATGCATTACAACTACAAGAGAGGAATGTTTTGCCTTGATCATGCTATTGGCTTTTGACGACGACTATAGCTATTTCTTGCTATGTTTCCTATTGTCATGTAAATAGAAGATGCAACTTGTCAGCCCATGGCTAAGTTGGCCAAGGGCTGCCCACATAACTCCCTTTCTTTTGATACTCATCCCATTGAGATACAAGTTGTTCATAATATAGTACTTCAACCTTTAAAAACAAAACAAATATGTAGGATACAACCATACAAGTAGATACAAAATAATATAAAAGGGTTTGCATCGGACAATGAATCCTTCAGGGGTTTGATTCTCGGGTCGAATGGTTTGACCGTTCGAATCGAACATACGGCCCATTCTAACAAAAAAATAAAAATGGCAAAAAATCGTTGAACAGTTTGGGTAAGTGGTTTGCTAACCAAATCAACGATTTTTAGCCAAAAGACAGTTCTAGGGTAAAACGAAAACAGTTAATTGATCGGTTCCCTTTTTTTTTATTTGACTGTTCGGTCGGTCCGGTTTTGAAAACATTGATTCACACTCCTTTCAGCATGAGCCTTAATAACACTATATTCCCGATACGCCGTGGTTGGATGGTGTTAGTGGGAGCCTAAAATCAATTGAAAGCAAAAATCATTTGAACACCTTGAAGGCACAACATCCCGCTTTGAAGACGGGATCTACTCCTCACACAGGACGCCTCACACCAACCTCACAGTCACATCTCACTGTGCATTGGAAACATTTCCTGTACTTATATGTTATTACTCATGAGAGATGTTCCCAATGTATGGTGAGATGTGCCAGTGAGGTCAGTGTGAGGTGGCCTATGTGAAGAGCATATCCCAATTCCCCACTTCAACGCTAAGATGACAATCACATAAAAAATGTTGGCCACGTCATGTGGACAATGTATCACAATTGCACATTGATCGGGAACATCCCATAAAAGACAAGAAATAGTACGCGCAATTTTACAAGATGTAGCTATAGAGTGTTGTGCACAGCATTTTAAGAATTAAGGCTAATGCCTAATAGACGGGGACAACTTCAAATCAGCCCCCACAACATCCTACACCATATCCTTGCCATGTATTGGGAACATCTCCCGATGATGACATCATCATTCCTGGTATTATCATCAGAAAATCTTATATGGGCCTAATTTGATATTGACTGGACATGCTTCATATGCACATTAATTTGTTTACACACTTTTCGTTTCCATTTAATCCCATATGCTCTAAAGCGCCTTGGCCGGTTTGCCCACAGCTCGCCTTTGCATTTTCATGTAAGGAATCTCGTCTCCATTTGTGTTGAATCTCAGTTACAGCATTTCAGTCCATCCCCATGCCTATTTACTCAACCTTGTATTGGCGATTTGGTTGATGTTATTTTTGTTTTAAATTTGTAAAAAATGTTTGTACATTTGACATGTTCATCTCCAACTTAGTATTTTAAAGAGCTCTATCTGCATCCATTCTTTAACAAGTATGAATAAATTGAGTTATTTATTCCAAAGAACAACAATGAGGTAGCACAGGATTTTTAATTGAAAATTCAGTTTAGTATATTGTTTTACAATAAAATTAAAGGATTTAGCTTGAAATCCAAGAAAATAAACACTTTTTGAATCCCTAAATATTTTATAATTTAATCGATTTTTGTATGACCATATTTTAAATAAACCACCACTCCTTTGAGCAAGGGCCCTTTCTGCTAGTATCCTCTAAAGCGTCTTGGTCCATTTGCCCACAACCTGCCTTTGCATTTTCATCTTACAAATCTCATCTCCTTTTGGTCGTGTCAGCATCAATTCCGAACTGATACTTATCAACTGTACTTTGGGCTTAATAATTCTAACCTTGGGCTGAGCCGTTATTTTCCCAAATATTTTAGTCATTGTGATATTATAATTTTAATTTCCTGAAGATTTATATATGCGCCCTACTGCACATCTAACCGTGTATTAAGAACATCTCCAATGATAATTTCCGGAGATGTTGTGCACCTAAGGCGCTTGTGGGACGCAGATGTCGCTTTCCGAAATAGCCGACTTAAAACGCTACGACTCGCATAAATTGCCGCCAAAAACCCTAAACCCTAAACCCTGTCAAATAAAATATATATCTATAAAATGTTGTCAAAACAGTTATAAGGTCCTCTTAGCTCTTAAACTCCGAACGCTTTCTATCATATATTTCGAGCATTCATTTCCTCGAACTTAAAACTCTTATCATTGAACCCGGTTATTATTTTCTTTCGTTGTAATGGCAATTGATGGGAGTTTCTCTCTCGAGTCCGAGCTGGAGAGATTTCTTGCACGTTGTCCTCAGCTCCGATGCATTCCCAGATTGAAATCGCTCTCCCAAAAGGTATTAAAGTTACGCATATTCATTTGAGGTTTTCTAAATCGTACTTTATACTCTGTTAAATTCTTTTTTTATGGTAAAATTTCACAGGGAAACAAGCTGACGGAAGAAGAAGTAGTGAATTCAATAGCGGAGTTGTTTCTGCACCCGGATTATACAATCCCAATGATGGGGTGCTTCCGTCCTATCGTCAGAAAGATTGTAGACAAAGCAGTGGTGTTACTTCGTTTGGTGCCCAGCTTGAAATCAAACTCCAACGATGCGATGGCAGAAACTAGCGAGGATCAACTTATTAGGTCAATGGAGAACACTAATATCGAGGACAGTGTTAATGTCATTGAATTTTACGTTAGAAGCGGGAGGGGCTTGAAGCTTCATGAACTTTCTTCTCTGGCCTTCTGCCGGGCCCTTGACTTAGCACCTTTTCTATTGGAGTAAGCCGCTCGTTCGTGTTTTATGACTGTACTTTTCATTTTGAATTCCAATTACCAATTATTTGGAAATCAGCTGCTTGTGTTCGCCGTTTTTTTTTTCAACAATTAATTTATAGGACTATTGACATCTCACTAGAGCATAGTTGACAAGCTGAATGGCCAATCAACGGTAAAGAAGTTATGCTAGGCGACATAACAGTTTCTGTTACTGCTTCTTTGATCATCTTGATTCTCTGCAGATGAAGTTGTTGTCTGTTTCCTTTTGTCTGTATGTAGTGTTGCATGATGCAATCACCTAGGACATTGCACTTATTTTAATGATATCTGCATACCTGCACAAGGTATTTCAAATTTTAGTTCAAACTATACAACCGTGTCCTTGTCCCATCTGGGTAACATGGGCAATGGCTGGTTTCGCATTTGCTGATCTTTATGATCGACTGCAACTAAAGTTGTAATTGGTGCATATTTTAATCACGCTAGTGCACGTGGAGAGGGGGCATGAAGGTGTAGAATTGCAAGTTTATGAATCACCCTTGTCAGTGATAAGAGAGCGCGGACAATGCTGCTGCTGAAGAGAAAGTTGCTTTGGCAATTGCAGAAGCTCAGGTTGACATTTTTATGCTAATAACCTTTGGTAGATCCCTTCATCACTACTAGCCTCCTGTTATCAGTACCATCTTAAGCCTCTTCTCAGTTATTTGGGATATATATTGTTATATCTCATGGGTTACATTCTGCACAGGCTCTAGGTTTATCTTCAGTTAATTCATTTGGCTTCAGTCTTTACACACTTTTCAATCCGTGCCTCTTTTCTGTTTAGACAATTTGAGCTACCCATAAGACATCCATACAAATAAATTCATGGTATTTCCCCAGAGGCATCCACACCTGGTACTGGCTAGATACCATTGTACTTTACCATTCCGATTACAGCATCCATCTCTATTCCCTGAATACAATGAATAACTTTTTCAATAAACTAATAATTGACTTTTTTGATTGATTACATGATTTTGTTAAAGATCCAAAAAGATAAGTGATAGTACAATGATAATTCCCTGATGGAGAAGAAAAAGTAACCCTGGCTCCCAAGTAACTGCCCTCAAAGCATAAGATAAAACACATGAGAGGAAAAAGAATGAAACTATTACTGCTTTCCTCGATTATCAGCTTTGCGATACAATGAGAGGAAAAAGAAAGAAACTATTGCTTCTTTCCTGGATGATAAGATTTCGGATGCTGTGATATCCTGAACACTCCTCAGTCCTCCCCAAGCAAGATATCAGCAAGTGGTGGACCTTGGAATCCATCTGAGTAAGATGTTTACTTTGGAAGCAAAGTTCTTCACCTCCTTGAATTTGAGGGCTCCAATCAAAGGATCTACTCCTGTATAGTGCTGCATAATGTACATATATTAGAAAAGAGTTGGGTAAGTTGGGTTAGGTTGGGCTAGGGCAGGGCTGTAAACAAATCTAGCTGAGTAAGCTTTGTCCATCTCATCTCAGGCTTTTCCATGTAGGTTAAAGTTCTACCTACCAAAAAAAAAAAGAGGAGGAGAAATCATCTTAAGTTCAGATTGAAGAAGAAATGTTGGAGGAATAAAGGACTTAGAGGGGGTATAGTTAAAGAGGACTTAATGGATGTGATTGAGGAATTCCTTGAAAGAGGAGATTTAGAGATAAACTTGAACCACACATTCATTACCCTAGTTCCAAAAAGAAAGGGAGTTTCAAAGTTGGCTGATTTCAGGCCAACCAGCCTTGTTCGGGAGCATGCACTAAATTATAACAAAGCTGTTGGCAAAAAGGGTGAAGAAGGTGATGGAAAGGCTGATATCTGAAACCCAAGGAGCTTTCAATTGGGGAAGGTTAATTGTTGATGGTGTGCTAATAGAAAATGAAGCAATTGATTTAAGGAGTGGCAGAGCTGGTCTGCTATGTAAAGTAGATATGAAAAAGGCATACAATCATGTTAATTGGAGGTTCTTTTATTTACCTTAAAAAATTGGCTGTGGAAGTTCAATGACTAACTGGACAGCTTGTGGAGGAGGATGGTAGTAGCTAAATATGGGACTAGCAGCAGAAATTGGGACAAGAGGTGTTAAGGTCCACTTATGGATGCTGAATATGGAAGGCAAATTATATCCTCATTTCTTGAAGGGCGTAATTATGCAGTTTGAATGGGCAAAGGTTCAGTTTTAAAAGGATCTTTAGTGCGAGGATGGGTTGCTTATGGAGCTATACCCAGATCTTTTTGATATAGCACTAAACAAGAATGCAACAGTGGAAGAATATATGGACATGCAGAATGGAACCAGGCATGGAACCTTAATTTAATAGAAATCTAAATGATTGGGAAGTAACATCCCTCATTGACCTATAACAGATGCAGTATAGTAAAAGGCTGAATGGGGAAGGGAGGATAGGAGGATGTGGCTCTAGGAGAAGTCAGGCAATTTTACTGTCAAATCATTTTATAGCAGATTAGTAAGGGATGGAAACTCAGATCTTCCAAGCTCAAGAATATGGAGCAGTAATGTCCCAGCCAAACTGTCTTTTTTATTGTCTGGAATGTAGCTTTGACCAAAATTTTAACTAAAGAATTTAATTAGAAGGGGCATAGAAGTGGATGATGTGGGCTGTCTTTTGCGCAGCAGTAATATGGAATTAATAGACCAGTTATTGCTTCATTGTGAATTTTCTTATAGAACATGAATTAACCTGATGAATCTGTTTGGCGTGGAGATGTGTTTCCCAGGGGATATTAAGAATTTCCTAGGAGCATGGCATTAAAAAGGTTCAAGTAATAACGGTATAGTGGCATGGTGTATTATTGTGGCAGCAGTATTTTGGGTAGTACGAGGGGAGAGAAATGTGTCGTGTGCTTGACCAATACGCCAAAAGCCTTAAGACTGATGGAATGCGTCAAGCAAAGCACTTCAACCATTTAGGACCATAACATACCACCATGCTTCCGTAGCCGATGTCTTGGCAGCTCTCACTCTAGCGGTAAGTAGCCCTTTGGCAGCTTTCACTCCGCTCCAGGTAGCCCTTTCTGTGATGGCTTTCACTCTGCTCCAGGTAGCCCTTTCCTGACGGCGTTCTCTTTACCTCGGGTTGCCCTTTTGGCCTTTCCATGTCAGCTTTCACTCTACTCTAGGTATCCCTTCTCCCAGGTAGCCCTCTCTGTGATTCGAACTTTGAGACGCAGGGATAGGTTCTGATACCAAATGTTGTGTGCTTTACCAATACACCAAAAGCCTTAAGACTGATGGAACACGTCAAGCCAAGCACTTTAACCATGTAGGACCATAACATACCACCATGCTTCCGTAGCCGACGTCTTGGCAGCTTCACTCTAGGCAGCTCTCACTCTAGCGGTAGGTAGCCCTCCAAGCACGTCAAGCCTTAAGACCAATGGAAGTGTGTTGGGACAGTTTTTATTGGGAACAGATACCAACTCACTCGAATTGACTTATAATTTGGGTTCTCTTTGAAAAACACACCATCTATGATACATAACCATGTTCAATGGAAAAAGATACCATATTTAACTTTAAGAACCAAAAGATAAATAAAAGCAAATATTGCTTCTTTATAAAATCGGTAGGAGTTGATAAATTTGACATATTTTTGATATTAATGCAATATTGCCCTTTTCTACTACTCCAAGGAAGAAGGAAAATGAGACAACCAAATAATAAAACAAAGAAAAATATTCATCTTCACACACTGCCTTCTTCCCTAACTCTCCTTTCTTTATAAAACAAAGAAAATATTCATATAATTGAAAAAAACTAGTATTTCTAGTTATATTGTCTTAACTCATGAGTATAAAGAAGACAGGCCATTAATAACAAAAGTACAGGAGATGGGGTTTGCTTGGCAATAAATTTCATTTTTTCATTTATGTTAGTGCATTACCACGGGAGCCAAGAATTTTCTTTTTCCCCTAAAAGTGGATTTTAGAATGTGTTATTACTAGTACCGACTGTTGCAAAGAGTCATTTGTTTGCTAATGAACCAAGCTTTAAGCACGCCAAGAAAATCCAGCTGTGCTTGGGCTTGTTAAATAAGCTAACTTCTATACTCCTTTTCATTTGCTGATATGTATCATGCAAATTAATTACTACTTTGTGAGCTATGTCTTTTCTTTCATCTTTGATTGTTCAGTATTTGGATATAACATTAAAGACAAGTTACTTGGTTTGCTTAATTATTCTGAAGCTAGATTTATGTTCTATCAATTATTATGAAGCCATGCATATTTATCCTTTTTCATTCAAAAATTTAGGTGCTTGATTTATAATATTATAACCTTAAAAGCGAGTGGGATGACACAAAATCCTAGTTTTCTAATCACAGTAAAATTTTTCTGTTAAGTTTTGTTGTCATTATGTGTAAGGGTCATTGTTCAATGTTCATTATAAATATTATCATTAAAAGAGTAATAATCTGTTCTATTTTCTCATTGTAGGTCTGTGTTAAGTTATTTCAAATATGCTCCACCTCCTTTCGAACGTCTTCTTTTAACAGATAAAACCTTGCAGGCCATAGAAAAGGTACCGTCCTAGCACTTACTGACCTTTTGGTTGTTTTTATAGGAGTTTAGCATGAGTATAATTGGTTACCTTGTTAGATTCATCATTATTAAGAAGCTTTATGTTTTAATTAAGTTGCTTTGGGTTATCTGTACTCTGTAGGTTCTGTTCCTTCTTTTGGCATATTAGTAACTAATTTTTTCTGGAAAATCATTGTTAATTTTCATTTTTTATTATTCCGTTGAAACATAGAGAACTAATTTTCGAGAAAAGCCCACATCCCTTTTCTTAAATTATCAACTTCATAATGATCTAGTAGAATGGGGTGAACCGCTTATATAATGGTAACATTCCAGGCTGAAAGGAGTGAAGATGTCAGTCAGATTCTTAAAGTGGCTCCTTTGTGCTAAAATGCTGGAGGTCAGGTTTGTATCCAGTTTCACTCTTTAGAAGATCCCAAATAGCTGGGACAGATGCTAGGTAATGGCCTTTTATTTATTTATTGATAAATGAATAAGATTTTATTAAAGAAAGATCGAGATGATAAGTCAATACAGGCTACCCATGTAAAGGCACGGGCTGGTGCCTCTCCTAAACCACAAAACAGTATTACATCAGACTAGAAAAAGACTTACATCAGATGATAAGTCAATACAGGCCATTACCCAAAATAATTGTACCAAGGGGCCTCAAGGGAATAATTATTTTGGGTCATGGCCTTTATTGAACACTATGCTTATTCCATTATTAAATAATATGCTTATCCCAATAGAAGATCCTAAATATCAACCCAGGCCTAACCATAAGAATTGGGCAAGGCCCAAGCCCGGCCCGAGCTTGAGGTCAAGCTCGAAGCATCCAACCTAGGTCTGGCCCGAACTGAAATTTGTTGCATTTGGGTTGGGCTCGGGTTGGTCAATCAGCTCAAATTAAAATTTAATATAAAAGTATGTATATATTATACATGCATGTATGCATATATATGTATGGTTTATCAATGCATATATGTATGTACATAGGTGGGTCGGTCTTGGGTTTGGATAAGATAGGTTCGGGCTCGTTTTATCTAAGGGATAGGCCCTGGCCTGGCCCAAAAAAACCCCAAACTTTTAGGCCCAGCCTTAGCTCGAGTCCATGTAAAGTTGCGTGTTGGGTTGGGCCCACCCAAGTTGCACTACTGCAAACCCCTAAACTGGTCTGAAACAGAGACCCACTTAAACAACATTCTTTCAAAACTTGCACACAACTTGTTAGGCATATGAGAAGTGTCTTCAAACAGGCGCATTCCTATAGTGCAGATTGCCATGGGATTTAGGTTCCACAAGAGGGTGCCCCTTTTCCTAAAATCCTTCATATGCCAAGAGGAGAAGAGAGACCTAAGGTTAGGGACTTGGGGGTGGTGGTTCCCAATACATATTGAAGAACTTAAGTGCACAGACGAAAGGACAGCAGAGTAGCTACAATCAATAAGGAGATGGTGGTTGTTTTCTTCAGCCCCGCCACAGAGACAACACCTGTTAACAATGATCAGGCCCTTTTTCCTTAGCATGTCAACTGTAGGAATTCTGCCATGGATTGCAACCCAGACAAAAAACACCACTTTTGATGGCATCTTCAACTTCCAAATCCATCACCAAGGGGGAGGATCACAGTTCGCATTTAGCAGGAGTTTCAGCATTGAATTGACAGTAAACATTACCAGATTTCTCTGCAGACCATCATACAATATCTCTTCTTGAAGGCTGAAGGGACGGTTGATTCAGAGATTGAAGCAGAGAAGCCATAGTATCAAGGTTCCAGTCATCTACATTCCTTCTGAACCGAGTAACCCAAACACTGTGACCAGCCACCATTTCATAACCATCACAAACCCATGCCTCTTTATCTTTGCAAGAACAAAGATATCAGGAAAGACAGAGGAGAATGGTTTGTCACTACAGCACTAGTCTTTCCAAATAAGATTCTATCACCTGCGCCTGGTTTGAACATGACATTCTTGAAAAAAAATCTGCAATTCTTCTTTTGCTGTGCACATAGAGTTAGGGGTGGCAATTGGGCAGGTTTGGGTGGGTCACCCATTAATTAACGGGTTGGGTTGTATCCATTTAGTCGTGGGTCACTAGTCGGTTGGTTAACCCAATAAAGGGATATTTAATGGGTTGGGTGAGTTGGGTCATGGTTATCCAACAGGTAAGCCATTAAGTTTTGCTATTTCAAGTTTTCTACTTTCCTCTCTCTCTCTCTCTCATTTGTCGCTTTGAAGCCCTATTCCCTACATAGAGTTTCTTTTCAGAGTGAAATGACTATTCGACAAGAGGATTCAGGGATATGAAAAGGGAAGCAATGGGAATTGGGAAAGTTAATGATGATGTGCCAATCCTAGAGGGAAGAACCAGTTGTGGGTGATTGCTTTTTGATTAAATTACACTTCTGGATTTAAATTTAAATTGGAAAAAAATAGCTATGAACCTCTAGCAAACTAAAGAGGTTTTGATTTGACCTAAATACCAAAAGAACAGGTGGCAAGCATACTAAGTGGGTTGTTGATGGAAAACAGAGAGGCCATTGTATTGTAGGGGTGACATCATTTCTCTTGAGGCTGAACTCCTCTTTTCAACAATCCATTTCTGTCTGATACAAGACTGAACTCTGTCAGCTTGTATACTGGTATGGGACTGTGGTCTGCCATTTCCTTGTATCTTCCCCATAGTATGTATCTGCTTTTATTTGAGGGGCCTGCTTTCATGCCTTTTGCTTTGTAAATATGTTTTTCTCTCTTCTGATGTTGATATCAATTGAAAAAATGTTAGTGAATTGAATAGATTTTACAGGTCTGGGGGGCTAAAATGCCATTGTTTCTATTTGCCTATATTGACTTGAGATGTTAAACATACTTGACATAATGAAATGGAACTTTCTGTTTAATGGCTGACTTCCTTCTTGTTTCTCAATGAAATATCAGGATGCAACTTGTATGCTAGATGCTGTCCGAGCATCTCTCCGCTTACTTCTCATAGAGCCCAAAGTATTTTGTGGACTTTGGGATTGGTCCTGCTTTTTGGACCTTGTACAGCAATGTGCACATGTTGGGTCAGGCACTGATCCAGAGTTTTTAAAGCATATTTTGGACATTAGATGGTGTAGTATACAGATACTGTCAATCATTTTACATTTGAGTGATAGAGCAACTGAGAGCTTTGGTTTGAAAGCAGAAAAGGCTATTACATGCCTGTTCCGGTTAGTCCTATTTACTCCCTGTTAATTGCTTTAGTGCTTAAAAAATTTCTACTTGCAATAATATTCATTTACCTTTAACGTATGCAGATGGGAGGAATTCTGTCAAGATGTTTCAGTTGAAAAGGCTGGATTCTATCTTGAAGCAACTGAACTGGAAGCAAGGAATTTTGATGATGTAAACCTTGAATTTAATCAAGAATACTGTCTGCAATCTATGGGGCTTCAGTGTTATGCAATTTCATATCTACACTCTAATCAGATTGATCAGTTAAGAAGAAACAAAGGGCTATTGATTTGGTAGGCAGGGCTTATGATTATTGATTAGTTATCTATCCATTATCATTGATTTCAGCTTTTGTCATACCACATTTTTTTCTCTCTCATGGATGCCTGTTTGATATCTAGTTTGTTTCTACTTTTAGGGATGCAAAATCAGTTGGCAGCCCCTTTGTGTTGACTTTAACTCTGAAGAAGAGCTTTGAGATGGTTCTATTGGCTGTGAGCCAAAAATGGCCTGTTCTTCTGTATGGTCCTGCAGGTTCTGGGAAGACAGCATTGATTAGAAAGTTGGCCCAAGTTAGTGGGAACAGAGGTATTTCCTTTGATGCTGTTTTTTGTGCATAGTTGGTGTTCTTTTTAACATTTTTTAATAGACATAAATCTCTTGCACTAAAAATTTACATTTTATCAACTTTGTGGAGGGGTGGCCACAATAGATTTTATTAAAATTTGATTATAAAAGGCTATGATGGGGGATGTAGATACCTTGCCCCTTAAAAAATTTACATTTCATCAACTATGTGGAGGGGTGGCGGGTGGCCACAATAGATTTTATTAAAATTTGATTATAAAAGCCTATCGGTGGGGGGATGTAGATACCTTACCCCTTCAAAATCATGTACAAAGACCAACTCATAAGAATGTCATCAACTTCCTTAAGTTTGGCATTGTGCTCATTTTCTTAGTTTTTATTTATTTTTCTCTTTCCAGATTTTTAATCTTTTTTTTGGGTTCATTGCTACAACAGGGCATAACCCCAAAACCCAAATCCCCCTCAACCCTGTTGAAGATGGGATTCGATCTTAAGCCTCCACTACAAGCAGCCAGAGACTTTGTCAGTTGGCACCTTCCTTTCTGGATTTTTGATCAAAAGATTTAGTGGTGTAATCTCTACACCAGGTTGTAACATTTGGTTTTTATTTTAATAAAATTTCCTTTTCTGCTATTATCAAAAAACTTAAAACGATTTAGGTTAATAAGTTTTGAGTTATTTATTTATTTCTTGATTGGTAGCAGAAAAATACATAAAAATAACAAGATTTACTGAGTGCACCAAAGCCCATGATACCCAAATGGGAGAGCAGAAAAGGTCAAGGTAATGGTGCAATGAGCATTCCTCTTTTGCTACAATGAATACTATAAGAATGTGGCACTGCAAGATTCATCCTAGTAAGAAGGCTACAAACAGAATATCACTGAAGTACAGCAAAGCCTGCATCTTAGCAGGAAGCACTAACAAAATCAAGTTAAGCATACCTAATGTTCTGGAAATTGTTATTGTATCATAAATTATAAGATAACATCTGCTCTTTTTATAAAGGTATTGAAAAACTAAAATTAGATATACCGAAACTTATGTATGTGTGTATGTATGTATTCCATCCTGATAGAATTCAGGTCTGCCTTAGAGTTTGGCTTGACTGAGTTTAGTTATGTAGAAGAAGAGAGAATGATAGAGAAAGAGAGAAAGAGAGAATTCTGGTTCGAACTGAAAGAGTCAACTATTTCTCTCCCATTCGGCTAATAAGAATTTATATTAATATTAAAACATAACTGAAAAGACCTGTGCCCTTACTTAAGTTAAGAGCACATATTTCAACACAACATTACTGATCAGCAACATCAATCAAGGTATAAAGATAGAAATACCCCTACGCTAACACTCCCCCTCAAGCTGGTGAGTATATATCATATACTCCTAGCTTGTTACATATGTAGTCCACTCTTCCCCGACTCAAATCTTTTGTAAATAAGTCAGCCCATTGATTTTCTGTATTAACATGTGTAGTGTCTAGCTCTCCATTCAGCACCTTTTCCCCCACAAAGTGACAGTCAACCTCAATATGCTTGGTTCTTTCATGAAACACTGGATTTGAGGAGATATGAACTGCAACCTAATTATCACAGTAGAGCTTCATTGGAGTGTTAATGTTGTACCCTACTTCCTGTAAAAGGTTCCTTAGCCACACTAACTCACAAGCGGTATGCGCCATAGCCCTATATTCTGCCTCTGCACTGCTTCTTGCCACAACCGTCTGCTTCTTACTTTTCCATGTCACCAGGTTACCTCCCAGAAACGTGCAATAGCCTGTAGTAGACCGCCTATCAGACATAGAACTGGCCCAATCAGCATCAGAATACCCTTCTATTTCAAGTTTTCCCCCACTCTTGTATATCAGACCGCGACCCGGGGCCCCTTTTAGATACTTCACAATTCTCAGAACCGCATTCCAGTGAGGAGTCAGAGGTTTTTGCATGAACTGGCTTACCACACTAACTGCAAATGAGATGTCTGGTCTGGTAATGGTTAGGTAGTTTAGTTTGCCCACAAGTTGTCGGTATCTGCCAGGGTCTTCAAACACTTCACCCATATCACTGCTTAGCTTGGTATTTGTGTCCATGGGTGTTTCAGCTGGTTTGGCACCCAACAAGCCTGTTTCGTCCAGCAAATCAAGCACATACTTCCTCTGGCACAGATTAATCCCATACTTGGATCTCGCTACCTCTATCCCCAAGAAGTATTTTAGTTTACCCAGATCCTTTGTCTGAAAGTGATCCTGCAGATAAGTCTTCAGCCTATCAATACCAATGTTATCATTCCCAGTAATAACAATATCATCTACATACACCACCAATAGTATTTTTCCTCTCGAAGAGTCATGACTAAATACAAAATGGTCAACCTTGCACCGTTTCATGCCAAACTTCTTTACCACCTCACTGAACCTACCAAACCATGCTCGAGGAGATTGTTTAAGCCCATATATAGCCTTCCTTAGTCGGCACACCTTACCATTCTCCCTCTGAGCAACAAACCCTGGAGGTTGCTCCATGTAGACCTCCTCGAGTAAGTCACCATGCAAAAAGGCATTCTTGATATCAAGCTGATATAGTGGCCACTCATACATGGCTGCAAGAGATATCACAACACGAACTGACCCGATCTTAGCAACCGGTGAGAAGGTCTCTGTGTAGTCAATGCCATAGGTTTGGGAGTACCATTTTGCAACTAATCGCGCTTTCAGACGTTCAACACTACCATCAGGCAGGTACTTAACCGTATAAACCCACTTACAACCAACAGCTTGCTTCCCAGGAGGAAGAGCAGCGAGGTCCCAAGTATGATTATGATGAAGGGTTGAGAGTTCTTCTTCCATGGCACGACACCACCCTGGAGAGGCAAGGGCTTCCTGGACATCTTTAGGAACAATAACTGATGATAACAAGGTAACAAACTGGCGATGGGAAGCGGAAAGGTGAGTAAGAGAAACATAATTAGAAATGGGATGAAGGGTGCAAGCACGTTTACCTTTCCGCAAAGCAATGGGTAGATCAATCTCAGATGCCAAGTGGGGTTCTGGTGCCGGATCCGTCGACGGAGATGTAGTTGGAGGAGTAGTAGCCGGTGCACGTGGGTGATGTGTATACACATGACGAATAGGTGGGCGTTCAACAGGTGGTGGCACCGGAGGCAAGGATTTGGTCACAATTGGAACAAACTGAGGATCGACAACGGGAAGTGGAAGGGGAGGAGGTGATGAGAAGGAAGAAGCATCACCAGACCCCAAAAAGAACGGAGTAGACTCAAAGAAACTGACATCAACACACACAAAGGACCGTCGAGAACCAGGATGGTAATACCTATACCCTTTCTGGGTCCGAGAATAGCCAAGGAAGATGCACTTGAGAGAACGGGCATCAAACTTGTCGTTCCCAGGACCCAGATGATGGACAAAACAGACACCAAAAAACTCTCGGCGTAAGAGGGAACGGAGACAAAGAGGGAAACAAGACCTGAAACGGAGATTGACCATCAAGGATGAACGTGGGCATCCGATTAATCAGAAAACAAGAGGTAAGCACTACATCACTCCAAAAAAGTTTGGGAACATGCATGTGATGCATTAGGGATCTTGCTGTTTCAAGGAGACGGCGATTCTTTCTCTCAGCCACCCCGTTTTGTTGTGGGGTGTAGGTACACGAGGTCTGATGTATAATGCCTTGTTGGTCCAGGTATTCTTGAAATGATGAGGATAAATATTCGCGGCCATTATCAGAACAAAAAACTTTGATATGGGTACCAAATTGGTTACGAATTTCAGCATAAAATTTTTGAAAAATGGTAAACAATTCACTTCTTTCTTTCATTAAATAGAGCCATGTCATCCTTGAAAAATCATCCACAAAAATGACAAAATATCTGTATCCATTATATGACATTACTTTATAAGGACCCCAAACATCTGAATGAACTAAAGAAAAAGGACTCGACACACGGTTATCAACCCTAGAACTAAAGGGAACACGATGGTGTTTCCTAAATTGACACGACTCACAATCCAAAACAGAAAGCTGACTCAAGGACGGAACCAAGGACTTCAAGACTTTGAGTGATGGATGACCAAATCGGTAGTGCCACTGGAGAGGAGAAAGAGATGACTGGAGAGCTGTTGAAGTTCTACCACCACCACCGTCAAGATAATACAGTCCACCTGCTTCATGCCCTCCACCAATCTTCATCCCCGTCTTGAGATCCTGAAAGACACACATAGAAGGATAAAAGGTAATGGAGCAGTTAAGTGATTTGGTCATCTTACTAACAGATATAAGGTTAAAAGGCAATTTAGGAACATACAGAACTGATGAGAGGGATACAGGATCTAGGTCAACATTACCAACACCACAAATTGAGGATGTAGTACCATTAGCAAGGGTGATAGATTGTGATGTTGAGCAATGAGACAAGGAGGAAAACACACCTGGAGTTCCAGTCATGTGATCGGAGGCTCCAGAGTCAATGATCCAGGGATTGGGTGTAGATGCCAGACAAGCCATACCTGAGTGAGCAAAAGTTGCCGTGTTCTGTTGTGATTGGATAAACCTCTCATATTCATCACAGGGAACACTCACCATGTCCTTCATGGGACCATTTGTGGATGTAGGAGGCACCTGGTCAGATGAATGATTCTCCTGTTTAAAGCTGGAACTTGAGTCACCGGTCGCGGCATGATTGACCCAGGTTGATGGAGGACCATGTAAATCATAACAATAGTTGATGGTATGTCCATCCATACCACAATGAGTGCACTTCCTCAGGCCTGAGCTACGTCCTCTACCACGGGCTTCCCCTGAATCTCTGCTCCCAGTACGACCACCACCACGATTATAAGTAGACCCACCATTGCCACTTCGGCCATATGCAAAACCACTACCAACACCACAACCAGACTGAGCTCCCCGAACTCCACCTCTACCACCACGGCCTCTCGATGCAGCAAAGGCCGATCTATCTGAGATATTAGAGTTCTTAGTAGATCCGGTAAAAATCCTCCGAAGTCGAGCAAATACCTCTTCCAGGGACGGAAGAGCTGATCCCCCTAATATCTGAGCCCGTACTGGTTCATATTTAGACTTTAGTCCCACCAAAAATCTAGTCACATCAAGCTGCTCTCTCTGTTGTTGCTGAATCTTGACATCAGAAGTGAGAGGATGATAGACATTCAACTCATTACGTATGTTCCTCATGTTGGCATAGTACTCCTCAAGACTCTAATTGCCCTGCTGCAGATTAAAGTACTCTTGATAAAGCTGATAAACTCTGGTTGTATTGTCATGCCCCGAATACAATTTTTTCGCATGGTCCCACATGTCTTTGGCAGTATCAAGGAACATGAAGTTCACAATAATCCTGGGTTCCATACTGTTCCACAACCATGTGATGATCTGAGCGTCCTCTTGCTCCCAATCTTCATACTCGTGAGAGTCAGAGGAAGGTTTCTCCTCTCTGATATGTTTTACCTTCTTCATTGCCTTTAGAAAGACTTCACGGATTTAGCCTAAGGCACATAATTCTCTCCATTTAACTTAATGGAGGTCATCTGAACATTCAGGTAGTCTGTAGGCACCATCACACTAGGTTTATAATCATTACTGTCTCCCATTATGTTATCACCAATACTGCACACTTGCTGAATTCTATTATCACTAAGATCTGCACACTACACACCACTAGGTCACACCTGTCACATTGATTGCAGCAGTAATTGTTGCTGGAATGCGTGCTCTTTACACCACAAACCCTGCTCCTACAACTACCTGAAATCTCACTACTATATGATCATATCTCTTCCTTCAACATGCGCAAAGAAACTAGCATAAACCCTAGCACTAACTGACCGAAACACTAGCAAATGATCTGAAACACACCTCCTATTTAATCCGTAAACCAGAACTGAAATCTCTTACCTTATCGCTGAAGTAACACCCATGCGAGCAGGAGAGCAGTCCACACACAACAGCCGCTTCACACACAACAACCACACACAGTTCGGCCCTCTATTCCTCCTCTACTAGGAGAGGGCAATCTTAGAAATCACAGCAACCGACCACATACGACCTGATTGGAGGCATAGAGACCCCCAAGGGAAGAGGGCGATCACTCCTTTTCAGCCTTTTCCCTTATCTCCAATCGAAAAAAAAGGAAAACCCTAGATAGGGTGCGCAGAGAATGAACCCTAGGCAAGCAGAAATCTAGGCAGATTTAACCTGCTCTGATACCATGATAGAATTCAGGTCTGCCTTAGAGTTTGGCCTGACTGAGTTCAGTTATGTAGAAGAAGAGAGAATGATAGAGAAAGAGAGAAAGAGAGAAAGAGAGAATTCTTGTTCGAACTGAAAGAGTCGACTATTTCTCTCCCATTCGGCCAGTAAGAATTTATATTAATATTAAAACATAACTGAAAAGACCTATGTGCCCTTACTTAAGTTAAGAGCACATATTTCAACACAACATTATAGATCAGCAACATCAATCAAGGTATAAAGACAGAAATACCCCTACGCTAACACATCCTATATACACACACACACACACACGGTGGAAGCCTATGATAATATAATAAAGTTTTGACTTGAAGTTCAATTAATCTATATATAGTGGCTCTTTAACCTCCATATGATGGAAACTAGTAACCAATACAGATCATATCCAGTAAGGGTTTTACAATAAAAAAAATTAAAAGAAATAGCAGAATGTCAAGGTAGGGACCAGATAACTAAATCTTAATTTACTTGGTTTGAATTGCATGGATTGTATAAATTGGGAATTCATGAACTGAATTGTAGGGGTGCAATGGAACCGAGCTGAGACAGCCTTTAGCATGTCTTAGCTTGGTTCAACTAAAATACTTTTATATTTGATTCAAACTCTATTTTCTTGTTTGAGTTTAGTCACACTAAATATTCGATATGTTTGAGTTTGGCTCAAAAGTTAGAAAAACTAATTGAACTTGCAAGTTTGAACTTATGAGATTGAATTCGAGTCTAGATTTGAAATATCAACCCTACCTTTTTACTTTTGAAACAAACAAGAAATATTTTTTTGATCAGTAACAAACAGGAAATATTGACAAAAATATAATTATTCTAACACAAAAACCTGCATAAAAAAATTGCTATGGAGCATTGAGAGGGGGAGGGGCTGAGAGGCAGTGAGCTAGTGGGGGTTTCTCGATTCAAAATGAAGCAACATGTTTGCCTTTTGATTTAGATAAAAACAACACTGTATAGTCTAATATTATATATTATAGAAGTGGTCTAATATATGTTATACAATATAAGAGAGAGAGGGTTTTTTTTTGAAGAATCAAGAAGAAAGAAAATTTATTAAAAGAAAAGGTTACATCCTATCACATTGGTTGTCTAGATGACACGCCAACAGCTTCAAGTACATACTTCAATTACATGTCCAAGCTTTAAACTGAGAAATCAACTACATTACAAGGCTGTAACTCAAGCGATTGGACTCTGAAGCTACCAGGTATTCTATATTGTTGGCCCTGTTCTCAAATACTCTTCTGTTTCTCTCCCTCCAAATAGACCAACATACTACAAAAGGGATGCAGCTCCAAACAATACTTGCTTTCTTACTTCCTCTGAACTTAGGCCACAGAGTAAAAATTTCTACTGGAACTGAAGGCTGGAAGCCGCACGACCCAAATAAAAATGAAAAGAACTTCCATATGAAGCTTGCTATGCTGCATGAGAAGAACAAGTGGAACAACACAGTTTATTCCTCTTCCGTGCATAAATAGCACCTGCTTGCCATGTGAAATCCCCTAGATTTCAAATGTTCAGTAGTGAGAATGCCGTCATGTGCCACAAACCATGCAAAGGCCTCTACGCTTGGGGGAATTGGATTCCCCCAAACTCCTTTTATTATCTGGACTGATCCCCCCACTTCTTTGATCAATGCTTTGTAAAACGACTTGACTGTGAATCTGCCCTCCTTACATTCCTTCCACCATAGACCATCTTCTGTGCCTCTTAAAATGTTAGTTCCTTCTAACTTTTCCAATAGTAGTACACATTCTTCCACTTCTTGATCTAGCAATGGTCTTCTGAACTTCGGATTCCAGATCAGTTGCTCCCCTCTCCATTCATAACATTGACCTATTGAGACTTGTTGTTCTGTTAGTTTGTATAATCTTGGGCACACCTCACTTAACTTCCCTATCTCCAGCCACTCATCTTCCCCAAACCTCACCCTTGAGCCTTCCCCTACTCTAAATTTGATGAAACTCCTGAATTCTTGGTTAAAGCTCATAATTCCTTTCCAGACACTCACCCCATAGGATCTCCTCACTTCCTTTGATTCCCATCCAAATCTTATCACACCATACTTCCCGACAACCACCCTTCTCTACAAAGCCTCCCTCTCTCTCCCTTGCCCAAACCTCCACAACCACTTCCCTATAAGGCTATAAGTGCTTTGTTCATCAGCTTTACCCTTCTCAGCCCCAAAGGCCCAAACCCCGCCTCCTTTGGTTTGCATACCTTGTCCCATTTGACTAAGTGGAATTTTTTAACTCCCCTACTCCTTCCCATAGGAAGTCTCTTTGAGCTTTTTCGATTTTCATGGCCACTTCAGTTGGAATCCTTAGCAAAGAAAGATAATATGACGGAAATTCATAAAAAAAAAAAGATAATATGGCGGAAGACTAGCCAAAACACTCTTAATGAGAGTGATTCTTCATCCCAAGGACAAGTACTTACCTTCCATCTATCCAATCTCTTTTCTACTCTTTCTAGAATTGACCTCCACACACTTGTTGATGCTGCCTTCGACCCCACTGGCATACCCAAATACATAAAAGGGAGCTCCCCTACTCTGCATTCCAGCACCCCTGCGAACTGATCCGTCTCTCCTCTGCTTATCTCTCCCACTCCTATCAGTTGGCTCTTCTCTAGGTTCACTTTCATACCAGTCAGCACCTCGAAGTTGGCTAGTAATGCTCTAAGATTCAGGACCTGATTTACTGATGCATCTAAGAAGATTAAGGTGTCATCAGCATATTGAAGGTGGGAAGTACAAAGTCCATCAGGTCCCACCTTAAATTCTTCGACCCAGCCCCTCTGTACTCCTTTCTTCATAATCAGATTTAGGGTTTCCATCACTAACAGAAACAACGACGGGGAAATTGGATCCCCTTTCCTAAGACCCCTAGAGGCTTGGAAGAACTCGGAGGAAACCCCATTGATGAGCGAAGAAAAGGACACCGCTGAAATGCACCCGTACATCCAGCCCTTCCAGATCTCCCCAAATTCCATCAACCTCATCATTTCCTCTAAAAATCCCCATTCCACATGGTCATGCGCCTTCTCTATGTCCAGCTTGCATTACCAGACCTGGTTTACCACTTCTAATCCTTGAGTCTATGCGTTCACTGGCCACCAAAATCCCATCTAGGATCTGCTTTCCTTCTACAAAGGCCATCTGAGTTCCCCCCCACCTCCTGGATCACTCTCTTCAGTCTATTTGCCAATACTTTTACCAAGAGCTTGTACGGGCTGGTTATTAAACTTATTGGCCTAAAATCTTTTATGTTCACAGCTCCACATTTTTTTTCCGTATTAAAGCTATGAATGTTGTATTAATTCAGAACTCTTTGTACAGTTGCAAGAAGTCCTCTTGAAGGAAATACCAGCAACACTTAATGAAGTTGAAGTTGAAACCGTCTGGTCCTGGTGCTTTGTCACCATTTATCTTCTTTAGTTCCTCATTTACCTCGATTTTTCAAGACCCTCTCTAACCAGCTTGCTGAACTGTCACTTAAACGACTTGGCACCAAATCTCCTAATGATACCCAACTCCAATTCCTTCCCGTATACAACTTCTTGTAATATGCCACCAGTTTTTCCTGAATCCCTCCCCATGTTTCTACTACCTTCTCCACGTTTATCCTAGTGATTATATTTTTTCTTCTTCTCCCGTTTGCAAAGGCTTGAAAAAAGCGAGTGTTCTTATCCCCTTCTTTTAGCCATAATGTTCTTGACTTCTGTCTCCATCTTACTTCTTCCCTCAGAATTAAGCCTTCTAACTCATTTTCCAAAGCCGCCAACTCAATTTGTGATTCTCTCTTGAAGTCCCCTTCCTCTCTAATTCTGTCCAAAGTGGCTAGCTTTTCTAGGACCTTTTTTTTTTCTGTTTTCTTCCCCTCCAATCGAATTCTTCCTCCTTACTCTCAAATCTTCCTTGATGGCCTGGAGCTTTTTGAACACTCTACAACCTGCTGACCAAAGACTCTTGTGTCTATGTTAAATGTGCTAGCAACTTGGTCTTGATGTTAGACAGTGCTGTTATTGATGGTTTGTGCACATCTTGTATTTTGAGATAAGAGATGGAGAGTGAATTAGGGGTAGTGTGGCTATATTTATTTTATATTGTTCACCATGCGAGTCCATGATCTTCTTTCTGTTTGAACATTTGACCTCAAACATTCAATCTCTAGACTTCTGTTGTTGCTCTGGAAGAGTATGAAGTAGGGTTACAACTTTGTGCACATTTAGGAGGTCTTTCACATCGAGGCTTCTGGCTTTGCGAGGTGGGCCCCACCTGGACAGCCTATAAGCCATGTTTGGTGAAAACACCAGAGAGCCCAAAATGACTTTTTGAAAGCTAAAGACATGGCTTTCCGCTGAAGCTTCTTTCATTGGCTTCTCCAAAGCAGCTCAAGCATTGCTTGAGCCCTCCCTAGTCCCTAATGGGCCCTTTGTTTTTCATGGTTAAGTTCATTAATTGTGGTATGGTGAACCAAAGCCGAGATGGGGAGAAGTAACTATGATACATTAATGTAACTACTCTACATAGAAATGATTGAGTTTCTGGACTACAGAGTATTTTATCAATTGGTTTCTTGTTTTGCAAATTCATCTTGTAGTGGGGGTTCACTCAAACATCTTTCAGTGGGAAGAATTTGTGGTAATCTGATGCTTCCTAAGGTGCTCATTTAATTAGTTCCTGATGCTTGAAAATTTGCCTTGAATGCTTGATCAAGGAAAGAGAATTCAGTTGGGAAAAAATAAATGTGTTATGTGCAAGAAAGAAGAAAAATATGGCAATGCTTGTTTCTTCATTGTAGCTGGGCAGTGAACTTGGCTTCATGAGTTCATGAAATCTTTGTCATGTTTCCTGTTTCCTTTTGAAGCAAGGGGCTTTCTGAGACATCTGGAAAGGATGGAACAAGAATCTTTGAAACCTTATTGAGAATTTGTGAGAATATATGCACATAGTAAGTGATTGGCCGTTGGTTGTAAAGAAATTCTAAAATACAAGTATGGTGATTTCCATGGGGAAAGAAAGGATATTTTGGTAATTTTGTAATACCTGGTTCTATATAATGAAAGTTATGGAACTAATCATGGTGATTCTAGTTTTGCATCTTTACTGACTATAACTTGTTGAAACATTAACACTTATTAGTTTTGTTTCTATTAAGAAGATTATTAATAAAAATATCATTTATATCTAATTTTAGCTAAAATGGTTCTTTTTCATTCTGTCAGTTCTGTTTATTCACATGGATGAACAAATGGATGGTAAAACATTGATTGGGAGTTATGTCTGTACGGAGCAACCTGGTGAATTCAGATGGCAACCTGGTTCTCTTACTCAGGTCCTCCCCCCCCTCTCTCTCTCTCTGTCTCTCTCTCTCTCTCTCCCCTCCTCCTGCTTCTTTTCCCCTGATTAGTAGCAATATCAAGAACTGTTATTGGTTAGAGAAACAGTAGAAGACAAACAAAATACCTGGATGTTTTTATGGTGCTCTAGTGGAATAGAAACTGATCTCTTATTCTTCTTCTTCTTCTTTTAAGAAAAGACAATTTTGTTTTCTTGGTTTGACCATTAATCATTTCTTTTGTTTATTTTATATTGTTCATTTGATCTTTTCACAGGCTGTTCTGAATGGTCTTTGGGTAGTCTTTGAGGATATTGACAATGCACCATCTGATGTACATTCCATCTTATTACCTCTATTAGAAGGTGCAAGTTCTTTTGTAACTGGTCGTGGGGAGGTATTGTCCTTTTTTTCTGATATTTAACAGTAAAATTATTATGTTGTATGAAAGTGATATAACTTTCCTATAACTTGCTTTAGTTTCTTAGACTGGGTAAACAGGTGTTACAGGAGTCACTTTTTTATGGACATTTATGAGAGCACTTGGAGCCAGTGATTGGCATATATCATGTTTTGGCATGTTGCAGATGGAATAATTAAACAAAATTTTGTACTTGGGCAGCCAGGTCCCAAATTTTCATGAACTTCTATGCCTTGGTTGGCAATGTTATGGATTATAGTCTTGGTACAATTGGAGTTGGTAGATGGGGTGTTTGCATGGGCTTTCTCTAATTATCTCTGTTATACTTCCCTTTTCATGCTTTTAGTTGTCTACCATGAATTGGTTATATTATTTCTTTAGTCCATTGGGACCTTATAAGGCATGCCGGGCCTTTGCAGAAAATAAGTGTAGCAGAAAGCTTCCGATTGTTTGGCACAATATCAAGTTCAAAACATGATGGTTCTCACAGTGCAGAAGGTTTGTAATGCATTTTCCTCCCTCTTTTTATGTGGTTGCATATTATGTTCTTGTTTTTGGGTTTTTTGTTTGTCCCTTGTGGCGTCAATGTTTAGGAAATGTATTTTTTTTCCATGCAAATATTCTGGGTGTTATAGCTGTTATTGGATATGTAATTCAGTCAGAGTCTTCACCTGGATTCTATTGGTGTCCTCTCTTTAAAAGATCAATGACTCTTAGCCTTTATTATCTGTGTTCTAGTTACAAAGGTTTTTTGTCTTGAAGTCCCTTGCTGTTCTAATTTTGTACACTTGTTTGATTTAGGTTTTTGTGTCCATTATCAATTACACTTTTTTTGTGGTGGCATTTTTATTGGACTTTGCATGTATAACATTGTTCTTCAGATTTCTTTTGGTGTCTTAACCATTAGGTGAGGGAGATTCAGAGTGCTATATTGTTCTGATTATGTGGCTTCGTATTATCTGTAATGCTGTGCCAAATCTAGAAGTTCTCTATAAATGACCAACAATGAGATGCAGTAATTGGAAAGCAATTCATGAGGTTTACCCTATCTTTCTTAATGCCATTAGGTTTGATGTGGGAAGGAGTGATGGTTTTTGGAAGATCTGTGGCTAGGGTAAACTCTACTCAAAGACCAATTTCCTGAACTCTTTGCCCTCTCTATCTTTAAAGGTGAAATTGTGCCTAGACTGGGAACACCTTCTCCATTTTAGACTAGAACCTGGGCTTTAGAATAGGCTTAAGGGAAAATGAATGTTCTTCCCTGGTCTACCTACTTGACATTTTAGGGCAAGGTTTTTTTGGACCCTTTCCTTGAGGACTCTAGAATTTGGTTATTCTCACCAGATGGTCTTTGCACATTCTCCTCTTTTTTCGAAGTCTTTGTTTGCCTAATCCTCAATGGGTTGACTTCCCAGTGAAAGAAATTTGGAGTAAGCCTATTCCACCTAAAAGTTAATCTTTCTGTTGGGAAATCTTCCTTAGTAATGTAAATACTTATGATATGCTGCAGGGGAGAAAGTTTTATGCTTACCTTTCTCTTCACATGTGTTTCATATGTAGGGTAGTGGTGACTGGTGAGACCCTATCTCATTTATTAATCTCATGTTTCTTTGTGCATTGATTTTGGGATTTTTTCTGTTTCTCTTTTTGGATGCAGGTGGGCCCCCCTTAAGATGTGATGGGAATTTTCAATCTTGACTTCTTGAGGCAATCAAAGAAAAGAGGGAAAGTTCTCTGGAGAGCCACTAAGGCAGCAATTAGTTGTGTAGTGTGGGAAGAAAGGAATAATAGGACCTTCTTTGAAAAAAGCGGGAATTTGGAGGAGATTATAGACAACATAAAATTGAAGGTAGTGCTGTGGGTAAAGACCTTGGATGGCTTTCAAATCTTCTCAATCATTGGCATTTTAAGAGCCTGGACCAAAATGACACAATCCTTGAGAGAAAAAGTGGATTGGAAATCCCCAGAAGGCAACAATGTCAAGTTGAATTTTGGTGGAAGTTCCCTTGGAAACTAGGGTATGGTAGGAATAGGAGGGGTTATCAGAAATTCTGAGAGAGGATTTGGCTTTATTTTAGGGGCCAATTGGTATGGGAAACTCTTTGAAGGCTGAGCTGTTGGCTCTGCTGCAAGGTTTCCGATTAGCAAAGCAGCTGGGTTTTAGGTTGGTTGAGGTGGACGGGGATTCAAAAGTTGTCATTTCATGGGAAAATTGCAATGTACATACTCCTTGGACTCTTAAACATGTGTTAAGGGAAGTGGAAAAGATTGCAAATGATATGGAGGCTGAATTTAAGTGGATAAGGAGTGCAAATGGGTTAGCTGATTCCCTTGCCAAACAAGGGGTTATGAGGCAACAACTGTTTTGGGCTTCTATGTAAATCGGATTTGAAATTTGGGGATGGCATTCTTGTCACCAAGTTGTACTAGCCATATTTTTATCAAATATAATAAAATAAAATATATTTTCTGATGACAAAAAGCAATGAGATGCAGCCATGCAGCCATGGTTAATAACATTATCATAAGGCACCTACCTTATGATTTTTGTTGCCTAGGCTGGTACCTAGTTGCTTAGATGAGTGTCTTTTGATATGAGTGAAGTTGTTCAGAAGAGGAGACTTTCTGTTCTGGCAACAGGGGTGCAGAGAAAATGCTCAATAAAGTAATTTTTAGTTCCAAAGGTTATGCTTTAAATTCGACATGTCATTGTTCTATCTTAAGGAGGAAAAGTTTTGGTGAAAGGTGGTGTAAATGGATTAAAGGATGTATTCTGACATGTCATTGTTCCATCTTGGTCAATGGTATGCTAGGGATTTCTTTCTAGCAAAAAGAGTCCTTAGACAAGGGGATCCTATCTCCCCATTTCTGTTCACACTAGTATCAGATGTTTTGAGTGGATTGATTTCAATGGCTGATGCTAGCACCCTATTAAATGGTTGGAGAGTGAGAATTGGTAAGAGAAGGGGTAGTGGTTACTCATTTGCAATTTGAGGATGATATCATAGTTTTTTGTGGAGAGATGGAATAATTAAACAACCTTAAAAGTCTTGTCAATCAATTTGAAAAGACCTCCAACTTAAATGTAAATTGGGGTAAAAGTTGTGTGGTGGGAATAAATAGGTTAGGGGAGGAAGTCACTAGCCTAACTAGAGTTTTGGGCTGTGAGGTTAGTGGTTGGCCTTAGAATTATTTGGGCCTACCTCTTGGGGGGAACCCAAATTTGGAGAGTTTTTGATACCCGGTCTTGGAAAGGTCTGGAAAGAAGCTAGCTGGGTGGAAAAGAAATTACATCTCACTTGTGATGTGCTTCAAAGAAGAAGGCCAAATTGGTGCCTTTTGAGAAGATTAAAAGCCTATCCAAGGACATGCAGCTACTAATTCAGTGGACTCCAAGAGCGGCAAATGGATTTGCAGACCAGCTAGCTAAACAGGTGGCTAACAGGGAACATTGTTTCTGAGTTCAGTTGTAAGGCTGAAAAGCCAAAGTTGATAGTTGGCATCTTTAAATTCTAGTGGGGTAGCCTAGGCTACTCCTAATCTGTAATATTTCCTTTTTTCTTAATGAAATTTCCTTTTTGATAAAAATGGTGCTTTTTGCCCAATATTTGCTTCATGTGCTTTGGTTGTGGTGAGAGGGACACCTACTTATTTCCTGCCCTTTTGTCACTTGTATATGGGAGTGGTTCTCTTCTTTCTTTGGTTGCTGGTGGACTCTTTGAAGGAAGTTTCTTTAGGCAAACAAAGAAAAGGGGAAGAACTTTATGGAGAGCTTCAAGAGCAACAATACTATGGGTGGTATGGGAAGAAAGGAATAATCATATTTTTCAAGGGAAAGGAAAATCTAAGGAGGAATTGTTAGACTGCATTACCATTAAGATGGTTCATTGGGTAGAAATTATTGATTTGCTTAAGGTGTTCCCAGTTGATGATATAATTGGGGGATGGAACACAAAAGAAAATTCTTCACATTCCAAGAAACTTGGGCACCACCAACGCAACAAAGGTTTAAACTGGATTTTGATAGGAGCTCATTTGGCAATCTGGCATAATCGGGTATAAAGGAACTTTAAGAGATGAAGAAGGAAAAACCATTGCTTTATACTTGGGACCAATAGGCATGGGATACTTGTTAAGAGTTAAGGTGTTGGCCCTCCTTCAAGGGTTGAGATCAGTTAAACAATTGGGACTCCATCAAATTGAAGTGGAGGGGTACTCAAAGCTGGTGATAGGCTAGATGCAGGAAGGAAGTCTAGGAATCTGGATCCATAGGCACGCCATGCCTGAAATTTGGTGTCTAACAAGGGAAATTGATCTATTTTCAAATAAAAATAAAAAAACAAGGGGAATTGATCTAACCTTTAGATGGGTGATAGATTAGTCAAACAGGGGTCAACCAGGGAAGAACTTTTTTGGCCAGCATTGTAATAGTGGATGCCTTTGTAGGGTAGCATCCATAAAATGGGGTGCTTTTTCTGTATTTTTTTCTTAATCATTAAATGGAAGTTACCATTTCCAATTAAAAAGACTGTGCTTTAAATTCCAGTTATTTGACAAATCAATAATGTCAAGAAGTGAAAAGGATGTCATGTATATGAAAATGGAATCAGTATGGGCAAGAAAGGGGTATATTGGATGGGGAAACAGGAATTTATAGAGATGATTTGGGGGGGGTGATACTTCCATTATGGAAGAAAAGGTAGAGGTGGGTGGAGTTCAAAGGAAAGAGGTTGATGTGTTGAAAAGGAGAGGAAGAGAAGACTCTTAAAAATTGAAGTATGTGACAAGATTAATTGACAAGTTCATGAATGTGTATCAGAGGTTGTGTAGGTAATGTGGTTAGGTTAAAGAAGGAGAGTATTGAGTATGGAGTTGATACCATACTTATTGATAAGGTGTTCAAGAAATGAGAAAGTGGTGTTCAATAGGGTAACTTGGAAGCAGTAGATGTGAGTAGTTGTGTTTGTACTTTATAGGAGTTGAAGACTCTACAAGGACAACTTTCTTGGAGCTAGAAGAGGGAGAGAAAGAAGAAAAAAAAGTAATATAGGTTTGGATTTGGAGATGTTTAAAAGGGACTTGGTTTTTAATGGAGGGTTGTGAAGTCTTATTGGGGTGGTGAGTGGTGTTAAGAAGTGTTTGAATGTGCAAGGTGGTGTGACATGTTTATATATTTGGACCTTTGTATGATATGTATTTGGACCTTTATATTTGAACACAAAGATAAAGGTGGGAGGTGGTTTTTTTGGGTGATGGTTGTACTTCTATATCTTACTTTTTGGTAGGTGGCAGGGTAGTGATTGGTAGGGGTGTTTAAGTTGGGCTCTCTTCGGGTTCTTATTGCCTCAGTGATATTTCATCTGGCATTGTATTTTGTCCTAATTGTTTTTGATAAAAATTTATATACTCAAGAAAGAAAATCAAGGTGTTCAGGATGGGCAATGTTATGTCTTGACTCTTGACGGCTATTCCTAGATCCTTAATTTCAAATTTAGAAGCCAGGGCTTTCCTTAAGTTGTCTATCTTAGTAGGATGTTTCCATGTAACCAGAATGACGCCATTGTTCTAATCATGATTGTCTAGTAGTCATCATCCCTCTTTACCAACAATTGCTTCAGCCCATATATTGACCTTTTTAGCATGCACATTTTTTTCTTGTAATCCTTGTTCAACTAGTTCAACTCCTGGAGATAACTATATATACACCTGTTTTAAGACTTTTGGGATAGCTCCATTCAAGAATGCATTTTTGACATCTTGTTGCTAGAGGAAAAAATAATAATAAGAAGCTAGAGGGAGTATGGATTGAGTTCATTTATGTCACCAGTGTGAGGTCTTGATAGTGAATCTCATAGGTCTATTTATACCCCTTCGCAATCAGCCTTGCTTTGTATCTCTCTATGGATCCATAGCTTTGTACCTCACAATAACGTTCCACTTAGAGCTGACTGGCTTTTTATCCTCTGGAAGATTGATGAGCTCTGTCTTATTGTTTATTAATGTCTTCGTTTTCTGATTTATGGTGTCCTTAATGTTGGGTTGAGGGGAAGTTCTTAAGGAAATTTGAACTTTCTATTTCTCTCCTATTTTCTATCAAACCAAACACAGGTAAATAGATATCAAAAGGAAGAGCATGATTAGGAGGAGGTGTTGGAGCAGTAAGGGAAGCACCGGAGTCGCTTTGGATCAAGGTATTTGATGGTTGTCATATATCAATTTTGGGGACTACTTTCTGGTGACAAATGTACACCTGCAAATCTTTTCGCTGCATATTAGAGCTAGAGTCAGAGCTGTAAGTAGGAAGTGGACTAGTAGAAAGTCAATTGTTGGACATAGGTACTAGAATAGGTAGAAATAAGCACTCTGTTCTCTTAGCCTAAAATTTCCTCTTGAAGAGAGATGGGAGCAGCATAGAAAGGCAAGATTCAAAAAGGACAAATCCCTGGTAACAAAACATTTATTAGAGACAGGATTTTAACAACTATAACCTATTTTGGTTTCCTACAATAAACACAAAACACTTCATCAGTTTCATTACTCTGAATAGCTATTTATTCCAGTTTTCTATTTTGTGAGAACTGAAGCAACATGCGTGCTGTGGAATTAGAAGATTCTCCACTAGCAGTCTTATTAGTGTCCTTTGCCTGGACAAATGGATATGGCTTGGTGCTGTCAATGGGGTTGGGTTTGGTTCGGGTCAGGCTTGACCTGACTTAGTATTGTAAATGTGCAGAATCAGTTTGAAACCGGGCTCCATATGTGTATGTAGTAACAAACCCAGAACTGATGTAATTATTAATTGGGACTATTGGGTCTGACCTGAATCACCTGATAATACCTGATTACAATTGACAGCTATACTTTTAGCCTGTAATTTGACAATAAACCTACTTTTTAAAATATTTGGTAGTATATACATTTTTGAAAAATGCGGACTATCTGGAACTATTAGGTTTGTTGTTTTAAGTTTTAACTTCTATGCTAACACAGAGCCACTATCCTTAGAAATGAGAGTCAAATATTTTATGTCCATGTTTGTTACAGTTTTTTATTTGGGTCTGAAGGTTTGTAGTTTGCTCAACTTATGATGATAGATTAAAGCAATTGTTGCTAGTTAACACTTAGTACATTAGTATTTTGCTTATTGACCAAAGGGTACTTTTTAGTAACAGGCAATATCTCCCTTGGTGTCCTTTGGAGAAGAGTGATGATTGGACTGCCGAACCGTGAAGATCTGTTTGATATAGTGAACGCATGGTATCCAAATTTGGAGACTATTTCTGAGAAACTTATAGGTATTCTCTGCTGTTCTTATATGCTGGTGCTTTCAAGACTAATTTAATCCTTACATAATTGATTTCTGTTGTGCCAGAGACATTTGAAAAGGTCAACTCTTCTCCATCTTACCAGCCTGGAGGATGTATTGGTGTTCCTGCTTCTTCTGGTGTTTTAAGCAGGTTCTCTTTAAGGTAGACAGTGCCTCTCTAGCAACTCTGTGCATAATAAGACCCCAATAGATGTCATTATTTTTCATGTTTGGTTCTATATTTACAGGGATCTGCTGAAATGGTGCAAAAGAATCACAGGTCATGGTTTTAATTTTATGGGGCTTAGCTTGTCAGCTTATGAATGTAAAAGCATTTATCAAGAGGTTGTATTTGATTTCCACTTTTTGTTCCTTCTTGTGATAATGTGATGGATGACTATCTACTTGTTTCTACTGGTTACTTAATAAACTGTGGGTTTGTACTTTTCAGGCTGTAGATATTTTTGCATCTTCCTCAATTTCTTCTGATAGTCGACTGTTAATAATGAGAGAAATAGCAAAGATGTGGGGAGTACCGATGTCAGAAGCAGAAACATTATATCCTCTTAATAAGCCCACAATTCAGGTGTCTGTCTTTTCTAATCATTGTGTCTGATCCATTTGTGCTATGAGCATCAAGTACAAAAATCTGAATATTTTTTCCCCACAGGATTTGCAATCAGATTTACAAGTTGGAAGGGTTACCCTCAAATGCACTGAAGCTGCATTACATGTAAGCACTTACTCTGTTGTACATTATTTGTTGCTTACTTTCTGACATTGGTTGACTTTCATTGATGTGTTTTCTGCAGTTACATCACCAAAAGAAACCTTTTGTGGATATCCGTAGTTCACTACATGTTCTTGAGAGGATAGCATGTTCTGTTAAGTGCAATGAGTCAGTTCTTTTGGTTGGTGAAACTGGTACTGGAAAAACAACTCTTGTACAGAATCTTGCAGCGAGGCTTGGTCAATCACTTACAGTCTTGGTATGCTGTCTAGGCAGTTTGTCATTATGATGGTTCTTTTGTGTGCAGGACTCTTATCATGTGGACTAGAAACTGAATGCTAATTTGCTTGTCTTGCAGAACTTGAGCCAACAAAGTGACATTGCAGACTTATTGGGTGGCTTTAAGCCTACAGATCCAAGATTTATATGCATACCTGTTTATAATGATTTTGAGGAGCTGTTTTCCAGGACTTTTTCTGTGAAGGTATTCCCATCCCCTAACTCAATCTCCTTTTCTGAATTTCTGCTTGCCTCTTGTACTTCAATTTGCCATAATGTGGAAGGTAGGAGCCAACTGTACTAGGGATCATCTATCCTGAACTTGTAATTTTGTCTTCTTATTGTTGTTATTGCAATCTTTTATCAGTTGTTTAGCTATAAGCAGTATCTTGTTGTGACCAGTGATACCATATGTGGTCTTGATTTTTTCCATGAGGGACTTGGTATTTGATAATTGCAATTTTTGGATAATTTATTTGATAATTGCAACTTTCCCCCACTATGATTGATCATCATCCAAGCCTTACGCCAACTATATGGGATTGGTCAACATGAATCCTGTTTCGCCATTCCTCCACCATGATTGGATGATAGTAACCTTGATTGCATTTTTTCTTTATAGCTTCTTACTTTTCTTGTTCATAAGAGGCAAAATATGACAGTACTCTTCTATGCTTGTATGCAGGACAATGGGGGTTTTCTTGTTCGTCTGAGAAAACATGTGTCTGATAGGAACTGGAAAATGGTATTAAATGGATGTCAGAAAGGCCTTGGTTTTTTCAGGAAGCAAGTTTGTGAGGTTGGTAGATCTCGATCTGGTACAAAGCGAAAGCGACCTTTGAGTGAAGAACTCATCCAAGCATGGGAGCAATTTTCTGTGAAACTTGAGACAGCACGTAGGCAGATTGGTTCTTCAGCTATGGTCTTTTCGTTTGTGGAAGGATCATTCGTGACAGCAATTAGAAATGGTCACTGGATATTACTTGATGAAATAAATTTGGCTCCTCCTGAGATGCTACAGAGAATTACAGGGGTTTTGGAAGGAGATGATAGTTCAATTTGTTTAGCTGAAAGGGGAGATGTTGATTATATTCGTCGAAATCCTGATTTTCGTATTTTTGCTTGTATGAATCCTGCTACTGATGCTGGAAAGAGGGACTTGCCATATTCGTTGAGAAGCAGGTTTACAGAATATTTTGTTGATGATGTGTTAGATGATGAAGATTTAACTCTATTTGTGAAACAATTTATGGATTACAGCAGTCCTAATAGAGAACTGGTAAATAAAATTGTGTGTTTTTACAAAGCAGCCAAGAAGGAATCTGAAGAGAGGCTGCAAGATGGGGCTAATCAGAAGCCCCAGTTCAGTTTAAGGTCTCTATATCGTGCACTGGAATATACAAAGAAGGCAGAAAGGAACTTTGGATTCCAAAAAGCACTTTATGATGGATTTTGTATGTTTTTCCTTACTTTACTGGATAGTCCTAGTTCCAAGTTTATGAACAGTATGATATTATCATATTTGTTAGGTGGAAATATGCCTCCAAATGTTCCTTTTGATGGTTACTTCTTGGATAAGGGGAAATTGAGTGATGATGCTTTCTTGGAGAGTTATGTCCTGACAAAAAGTGTCAAGGAGCATTTAAGGAATCTTGCACGTGCTATTTTGATTAAAAAATATCCTGTTCTTTTACAGGGTCCAACTTCTAGTGGAAAGACAAGCCTTGTTCAGTATCTTGCTGCAATAACTGGTCATGAATTTGTTCGTATAAATAACCATGAGCATACTGATCTGCAAGAATACTTGGGCTCGTATATTACCGATGCTCATGGGAAGCTTGTATTTCAAGAAGGTGTATTGGTTAAGGCTGTTCGGAATGGATACTGGATTGTTCTAGATGAGCTTAACCTTGCACCTTCGGATGTTCTGGAAGCATTAAACCGGTTATTAGATGACAACAGAGAGCTTTTTGTTCCTGAACTGCAGGAAACAGTGATCGCTCATCCAGATTTTATGCTTTTTGCCACCCAAAACCCACCAACTTTTTATGCTGGGCGTAAGATGCTTTCTCGAGCATTTCGCAACCGTTTTGTTGAAATACATGTTGATGAGATTCCTGAAGATGAATTGAGCACAATACTAGAGAGGAGGTGCAAAATTCCTGAAAGTTATGCTAAAAAAATGGTTGAAATTATGAAGGACTTGCAGTTGCATCGCCAGAGTAGCAAAGTTTTTGCTGGAAAGCATGGTTTCATAACTCCAAGGGATCTGTTTCGATGGGCTGATCGTTTTCGGACCTTTGGTAACTCATATGAAGATCTGGCCAAAGATGGTTATTTTCTTTTAGCTGAAAGGTTGCGAGATGAAAATGAGAAGAAAGTTGTCCAGGAGATCTTGGAGAGACATCTTCGGGTAAAACTTGCCACAGACAACTTGTACCAACAGGTTTGTTCTCTCCCTCCCTCTCTTGTGCTCATTATTGTCTTAACAGAAAGTGGAGTTCCCTATTGTGCAGTTGCACTTTATTTTTGTGTTTTTAGATGGATTTTTGTTTGTTGATTGTTTATTTGAACATGGAGTAGGAAAGTATGTCGTACATAATCCTGTAAATTAGCAGTTCTGATCTTGTTATCTTAATCCAAGGAAGTACAGTTTGTTCATGTAGCTTTGGACATGTTTGTTCAGTTGAATGTTGACTGCTTCTGTTAGAGTTTGGGTCATTGGTTATAGGGATATCATCACTCATCAGTTCTGAGGTTTTTTCTTCTATGGTTTCATTTGTCCTCTCTCTTTAGGAGTCTGGAATTATTGAGATAGAAATGATTCCTAGGTGGTAATTGGATACATTTCATGAATCATCATAGCAAATATGAATCTTTGTTATCCGGAAGTCAATGTGCTACTTGAATTCATTTTTGGTAATTTTTTTTTTCCTTTTATGAAGCTGATGGGAATTTTATATTTGTGTATAAACTTTGCTAACTGTTTAACCTTCTATAATTCAGGAACCAGCTGATAGTCTTGCTGTTTTAAACTTCAGTGAATGCTCAGAAGTGTCAGAGAGTCTTGGAAAGTATGATTTTTTAGACTTGTAAGCTGAACTATGATGAGTGTTTGCTGGGTTGTAGTTATCTATTCTTCTCATTGATGAACCTACTTCATTGCAGTATCACGTGGACTAGAAGCATGTGGAGGTTATATTTTCTTGTTGAGCGTTGCTTCAAGTTGCGTGAGCCTGTCCTTCTTGTTGGTGAGACTGGTGGTGGGAAGACAACTGTTTGTCAGTTACTTAGCATTGTTTTAAAGTTAAAATTGTATATTTTGAATTGCCATCAGTACACGGAGACATCTGATTTTCTTGGGGTTTGTTTCTTTCTTTTACAGATTTTCTTTAATGAGGGATTACATTTTAGTGGTTTCTGTTCTGAAAACTTCTCATTGCTTATTTCTGTTAGAATATGATAATCTACAAGTTAACCATCATAAAAATTTCAGGGGTTTTATCCTGTACGAGATAGGTCAAGATTAACAGGAGAGTTCAAATATTTGGTTGAAAAACTGATATTGTCAAAGGCTTTTCTCCACTTTCCTGGTGACAGTGTATGTATTATCCTGGCCATGTCAATATTTCCTTGAATGAGGTTCTTTTACTTGCTTGATGCTTTATGTATGCTTATGCATTTCTCTCAATGCAGATTATATCTACAGACATAGTCCAAGCTTCTTCAACTCTTGATCAGCTGACAAGAATTATAGATAGTTATAGACAAGGTGTGGTTTCACACCCTGACGTCACTATGCAGGATCTTGATAACCTCGAGCAAGTGAAACTGGACCTAGTTGAGCTATCCCAGAAGTGGCAGACCATATTTATGTGGCAGGATGGACCTCTTGTACGAGCAATGAAGGATGGAGATCTACTTCTTGTGGATGAGATATCTTTGGCTGATGATAGTGTGCTTGAAAGATTAAACAGCGTCTTGGAACCTGAAAGAAAATTGGTGGGTTGATCTTCTTGTTTTGAGATTTGTTTTTATTTTCAGTTTTTATTACCATTAAAAAATTCTGATTGTACTTGGGGGGTGTGGTTATTTGTTAGTGTTCAAGACATGTTTATATATTTGGACCTTTGTATGATAAAATAAAACTTGTTACTTTTTTATATTAGGGCAAATTTTGAATAAACAATGGCTAGCTTAGTGGCCAGGATGTAATAATACGAGCAGGATCATTCAGAATTGCAGAATGCAGATAATTATGACTATTTTTCTTGTGAAAATTATGAAATGATGCTAGTCAGAAAACCTAGTCTTTTTTGCATTTTATTTTTGTTTTATTTATATTTATTTCATTATTTGTGATATTTCTTTAGCTATGATGTTTCTAATTTCTATGCTGGGCAAATTGGTGGGCATATATACTGATAAAAAAATGAAGGGTATGTAATGGAGATTTGGCTGCCTTGTATGAGAGGAAACAAAAAGTAGCTATCTGTATTATGGCTTTTTTTTCCTCAACTTTTGTCAAAGGGCCTTTAGGCATCAATCCTCCTTTGTTTATGGTCTTTTATCTATTGGTATGGTGAGCTGTGAATTCTCTCTAAAGTTGCCAATAGTTGTTCATTTCTTTCGTTTATTTCTATAAATCATGTATCTCTCTCCAAATTATTTTACTACCCACTAATACTACTATGGCAATCAAGATTGTTGTTATTTCTTCTTGTTCTCCTCACTTTGTTGCTTTTGTTCAGTCTTTGGCAGAGAAAGGGGGGTCCATTATGGAGAAAATAACAGCTCATCCAAAGTTTTTCCTTCTTGCAACTATGAATCCTGGTGGGGATTATGGGAAGAAGGAGCTATCCCCAGCCCTACGGAACCGATTTACTGAGATATGGGTGCCATCTGTGTGTGAACCAAATGAGCTTAGAAGTATTGCTGAACATAGGTAAGTGATCAACCCCCAAATGTATCAAATATTTATATTCCTACTTTTGGTCATAAGTTTTCTATCCATGTTGCAGATTTCTCAAACCAGAACTCTTATACATTGTGGATCCAATGCTAAACTTTTGGGAAGTATGTTATGCTTTTCTCCTATTGGTGAAGCTTTTTTAATTGATCTTTTGGTAGCAACAATTTGTTATTATTTACTTGCACGTTACATGATCCAGCAAGAGAAATATTGTTAATATTCTTGTTGAGATGATCTAGTGGTCCTAAGGCAAATTTAGAATTTGTAGTTGGGCTGATTAAGTGACACCTTTTAAAGGGCAATATTGTAATTGTAGCATTCTAATATTTAAGTTACCGACAAGAGCAGTAGATCCAAGATTGATTCTTATCCTATTTATGTCAAAATCTCTTCCTCCTATTTTCTCCTTTCCTGCTTTTCACATAAGACACCAAGAACAACAATGTTAGGGGATATGCCTATAGAAGCAATACAAAGCCAAGGTTATCAATAGAAAAAATTCTTGTAAGAATATCTGCTAGATATAATTGGGTAGCGTCATGTGGTGAACAACTTGCAGAAGTTGGTTTTTCCTTAATAAAGTGGCTATCAACTTTTATATGTTCTGTGCAATAATGCTGAATAGGATTGTCAGGAATGCTAATAATGGCCTTGTAATCAAATACAAACTCATGGATCTAGAAGTATTGAAGCTTATTTCTGATTGCAACAAGTTTAGTTGAGCCATGTCTTGCAAACACACAAGACTTAAAACTGAATTATGGCTTTGCAGACATGGATGCCACTTGCTTATCCAAGTAATTAGGTTACCTTCCAAGAGTACACAATAGTAAGAGGTAGACCTGTGTTTTATTAAGGGGTGTCAATGGTATTCGAAAATCCGATTTCGAATTCGAGATTTGGCATAATTGAATCGAAGTCGGATAATTCGAATATCTAATCGGTCAAATTTGGATATCCTATTCATACCAAATAGTTAATTGGATTCGAATTCGGATATGACCTGATTCAATTCAATAAATAACCGAATTCAACCGATTATTTAATTATTATATATAATATATAAAATATTTAAATGTCTTATATAATTTATATATATAATAATTAAATTATACATTTATGTACTTTATATGAATAAAATATTTATTAAATTTTAAATATTCGAATATTTAATCGGATTTGAATTTGTATATTAATTTTTAATATCCGTTGGATATCAAAATTTCTAATCGGATTCGAATTTGGATATTGCTTGATCCAATTCGAATTTGATCCGTTTTACACTCCTAGTTTTATTACAGATCCTACACAGTCTGCATTATGTCTCAGCTTACAAATGTCCATGCTTAGGAAACAAAGTATCTTCCCATGTGACGGTTTCAAATACCTGATTTGTCTTTTGTGCTGATTCTAAATATACCGTTTCTAGGTGAGTGCATAAATTGATTGATGAGATATGTGATAATTAATGAGGGTTGAGGACACAAGAAATAAGATACATTAGGTCCTCTATTAATTTCTTAAACTGGCTTGAATCAGTAAGATGTTAGACAGTTTTGTATGCCCTTAGCTTCAATCCAATTTGATGTACTTTTGACATTTAGTGTAAATAAACAAAGTACATGTTTGATTCATGTTGTTTGGTATATTTCTGTGTAAGACCCTAAAACTGGACACTTATAGAGACTAGTGTTAGTTTTAAATGTTCACAGCCACTGGATAAGTCTGGGGAGATTTATCCTGCCAAGGCCGATACTGATGTGCCACGAAGTGTTGGGATGGTTTGTGTCGGCCATCAGGGTAAGACCCAAGGCACATGCAGTATGAGATTGCTTGAACCCTTGAACCGGACCGGGTTTCCAGTATTGCCCTAGACCTTGGAAATAGATCGGCAAAACTGAAAAGTTACACCTAACCCCTGGACTCGATTATGACACTTCACTAGGTGTCGTATCGGGCTATCTTTGATACGTCAATCAATGAGATCCTTAGTGGGGGTCAAAACCTGGACATGTTGGGGCAATCTGAGAATTCATCTGAGTGAGTGATCATAGTGACAGGATCAGCCCCTTTGTCGGACAATGGTAATGATCGGGAATGCACTCTCTTTGATGGAAACCAAACTGCCGACAGTTGATTTCAATCGTTGGAATTTTGTTTTGCAAAATTAATATATATATATATATATATATATATATATATATATATATCTGTATATGTACGATTTCAAAAACATTTGCAAAATGTTTTAATTCCCGGGATCCATGTGAGTAGAGAGTGCGGCATTGTTCCTTGCAGCCGAGGGAGAGATCTTCTCTTATCGGGCAGTGCTTGATCTTTAAGGGCTGAGAGATTAAGTGTAAGACCATTTGGGATAATACCTGATGGGCTAATCTTGCACCTGCCCACAGTCCCTGGGTTTTTATAAGATGGCTTGGCCCAGGGACCACTTAATGTAAGTGTTGGGCCCATAGGGTCCATGTGATGGGCTTAAGGGGGTCACTGAGTTTTTTAGTGAATTCGGCTGAGCCTTGTAATAAAGGCTGGGCCGAACCCATGTGGCTGGTGTAGGGACCACTTAATGTAAGTGTTGGGCCCATAGGGTCCATGTGATGGGCTTAAGGGGGTCATTGAGTTTTTTAGTGAATTCGGCTGAGCCTTGTAATAAAGGCTGGGCCGAACCCATGTGGCTGGTGTGTAGATCAATGCTTGGGTCCCACGCCATACAAAGAAGCCCAACCGAGCAGCAGATTGGAAACTAATTAAACACCGAACACTTAATGGGCCAAAAGCCCATTACGAGTTGGGCTGATATGATCACCCATCTATGGGGTGAATCTGAGATTAATGTTAGTTAAAAGGATTGGGCTTACGACCTTATCCACTTTGGGAGACCAAATTCAAATCAGACTTGAATCTGGTAACCTCCTGATAAGATCAGGAGTAAACTAACTTAATTTGTAGATAGGATTAAGATTATCCCCTATCCAAATATTGATTTGGATTGGGATAACTCTTAATTAGGAGGATTTCTTAATCAAGAAGAAAGGAGGAGAAAGCTAATTCGAATATACCAGATTTCGAACCAAGTTTTTCTAAGAGAGAGAAGAAAGTCTTCTGTAACAAAGATTTGATCTCAAGAACTCCAGAGAGAAGAGAAGCTGTTCAGCCATCTTCGTCCAAGGAATTCTCCTCCAGTCGTCGCCAACCCCTCTTGCAATATTCGATCTTTGTAGGAGAAAGAAGTCAAGAAATCAGTTATTGACATCAGTCTTGCAGAAAAGACTGAAAAGGATTCAGTGTTTAGAGTTTCCAGTGGGTTCTTGCGAAGAATCCAATGTGTAGGACGCACCCTGCTGGTTCCGTTCCATCAATAGCTGTGTCATCTTCAGCAGGAGCGGATCTTGGCATCTTCTTTGGGCGTGAACACCAACTTTTGGAGATATTGTTTCTCCGGATCAGGTATAATCATTCCTGTTTCCTTTTGGTTTAAATCTGGTTTGATTATGGTTCAAGTAGAATTCTTGTATATTGTATTCTAAATTTAGGGAATATGATTCTTAGTTGGGAGAAGGTAGGAAAATTTTTGAAATTCGCCCACCCATTCCGCACCCTTCATAGCGTCCATTAGATGGATCCTACCCTTCTTTTATAAGATGCTATACATGCTGATGCCCAAATGATGATTCTGCTCTATTGGGGTATCAGCTAGCTTGAATCTTAGACTCCATGTTTGTTTAATAAAATCTAAAATGTATTTCTTTTGATAAATAAATATGACCCAGAAAACAATTTACTTCTCCCAGGTTATTAATTAAAACTTCACTGCCAAGGACTTGAGCCTTTGAATTTCATTTGAATGTTGCCTATGATGGTGAGACGATTAATGTGAACAACCAACTTCATAGAGGCTTTTGGTGGGCGCTTTACACATTTTATGGTCTTCTTGACTATGCATATAGACAACACTCTTCATAACACTTAAAAACATCTAAAACCAAGCTTCAGTAGACTGTTTTCATTCCATAGAATGTCTTTTCACCAACTTAGTGGGAACTACATTCCAGTTGTGTGAGTTGACACCACCATTTTCTTACACATAGCATTTCTCTCCTTAGGTCGTGATGAGGAGACAATGACTTGAGGGGAAATACAATGCGAATTAGAATAATAGTACAAGTATGTCTCTCTTTATATATGCAGTAGGAAATTTATTGTTATCAATAATAAGACCATGATTATCAGTCACCAGAAGATAGGAGCTGAAGTATAAAAGCTAATATGGCGAAGTAAAAGGATCAATAAGATCGTTATTGCTTGGGGTTGAACTCTGCATAAGTTTCTAAGATGATTGATTCTTCCTCCTGGTATAAATTTTCTGCTTTATGGTATTACCTTTGTCAGGTAAACTATTAAAACTTCTTGAGTCAAAAAGCACACAGTTGCATAGGATCAGGAACCAGAAGTAGCACACTTAGTTTCTCTTTACAAGTGTTTCTATACACTTGAAGAGAGGTTTTCTAAGGAGTAAGCAATGAAAAAATTTAAAATTTAATGAAATTCAGGAATGTGATTTTGAGAATGTTCTGTCATTGGTGTCCTCTCAACACAAGACTGTAATGTTTCTTTTATTTTAATGAAAATTTTCTGTTATTTTCAAAAAGAGAAAAAATTGCTTATTGCAGATGGTATGTCATCATTTACTGCAACCTGAAAACATACATTTCCACTTTCAAAAATGTTATCTTATATTATGGAAGTTCAATAAAAAGTGAAGCCTTTGATTTCTTTTATCATGTGTTTGTATGGAATTCTGTATTGGAAAACAAGCAGGCTAGGTTGGCTTTTTCTGTCTTTAAATCTGGCAAATAGAGGAAAAACATTATCCACCAAACAAATTCTTTCCCTCTGTTGTAAGGCCTGAATTTATTTTTGTGATCAATCACAAGATTAACATAGTTTTGTTAATGATGAAATGAAAGGTGAAAAGCCAATGCTCTCATACTACAATCTCCCCATATACTGGCAAGTGGCAAGATGAAAACCCAATACAACTGGAACCAGAGAAATTGTGGCACAAAGTGGTGTTTAGCATCCATTGTTTAAAAGAAAATGGCCACACTAGAACATGTACAAGAGCAACTTTGGCATCTCCTTGGAAGGAAACACACTACCTTTTGTTATTGTTATGAAATTCTCTTGTTATGAGTGGGTTCTGGAAATAAGACCAAAATTTGGGAGGATTTATGGGTGGTTGGTGGTGTTGCCTTAAAGGCTCTATTCCTTGTTCTTTACTCCTTGTCATCTTACAAATCAGATATTGTTTCTAAGTTTTTCCCCATATCTCCATGTGGGTTTGCTTGGGGTTTTGGCTTTAGGAAAGGCCTTTGGGACCATGAATCCTTGGTTCTCATTGACTTGCCATATTTTAAGTTCCTATTTCCTTTAGTTTTATTTTTTGTTTTTCTGCCGCTTTCTTCAATGTTCTTTCTGTTTCCCCTTCTCTTTTAGTTTACTACCCTTTCATGAGAAAATTAATGCTTATGAAACCTTACAAATGAGGAGACCCATTGGTACTTGTCCTCACGCGTCTTTCTTATTTCCAATCAACTTACAATTTGCTAATCTTCTGCTCTTTTGTTTCAAGTATTTGGGAGGGGATCTTCTCTCTCTTTGGTTGTAGGTGGAACTCTTCTTTTTTTGTTTTTGGTTGGTAAATTGAAGCTATTTTGATGGCAGCCCTGTGAATCAGCAATAGGTAGTGCTTTGAGAGACAATGGAAACATCAGATTGTCGTTGTATTTTGGCCTAATAGTATTGGGCAATTCCATATGGGCAGAACTTTAAGCTGCACTTCAGACCTTCATGGTGTGAAATTTGCAAGTCTTTTTGGTTCTAGGAACTGATTGTAGAGGGGGTTTTAAAGACCATTCTAATGGGTACCACAATCTTGTCACACTTTCTGATTCATTAGCTTGAGGAGTTAGCAGAAAGACAGTGGTGTTAGATATCCTTTAAAGTAATAACAAATTGTTTTTTTTTTTTTTTCCATTCTTGTCGTTGTACTTAGAGGGGCTCTATTTGGAGCATCCGAGAGCAGTTTGGATCTGCTCCAACTGTATTTGTATATTAAACACAAAATCAATGTATTTGTAAATGCATACATTCTGATACCATAAACGAAGTTTTCTGATATTGATAAACAATCAGGAACCAAATATAGTTGTCCAGGCGACAAGGCACCCTTGGAGTCTCGCCTCGCCTAATTGCCGCACTGTTTTCTATAGCGTGTTATAAAAAGCATTTATATTCTTAATTTTTTGAGGCTATAATTATAAAATAGACATTTTAAAACTAAAATATTCATTTTGTGTGTTTATATACTAATTTCTTATTTGTTAGGGTTTAATAAACACAAACATTGCTAAATGCTGTGTTGAACCCTCAAACTCAAAGACTTCAAAACCTGAACCAATAAGTAAGGAAGAACATAAAATGTTGTCCAATCAAGGCATTTTCTTCTTTTTCTTTACTAATTTTGTGTTCTTATATACTAATTTCTTCTTCCACCTTTTCATTTATTCTTTTCCTATAACAGAAATAGGGGTTCAGCCCTATATTTTTCTAATGTTCTTTTCTTTCTTCTTTTTCTTCTCATGAATATGTTGGAATATGTTGATTTTCTATACTTTAACATGAAGTTTATGCTTTTCTTATGAAAATTGTGGATATTTATTTAGGAAATATGATTATAGAACCTAGGGAACTACCCTAGGATACGTGTTTTTACTTAAAAAAATCCATTGCCTAGGTGACTAGATGAAGTAGGAATCTGCTAAATTAAAAAAAAATATGAAAGTAAGTAGTTTCTTGAAGAGAGGAGAAGAAGAGAAGAAGAGAAGTTGAAAAGAAAAGAGAGCAATAATCTGGCCGCCCCCTTCATTTATTATTTATACTAAAATAATAGAACAGTACAAAGACAACTATGCCCTTATAGGGCAGCAAAACATAAAACAGCATATATAACACTAAGAAACATAATAAAATTTGGACTCACATAACTACTATGGTCCCCACCTCCAATCTAACAACTAACATAAATCATCTACTCATAAAAAACAACATAAAACTAATTAATCTTCAACACTCCCCCTCAAGTTGAGAGTAAATGTCACACATTCCCAACTTGCGTAGATCATGTTCAAGCTTGTTCCTTGCCACCCCTTTAGTGAGAACATCAACCAGTTGCGACTTTGAAGAGACATAAGGCAAACAAACTTCTCTGGTTGTTACCTTTTCTCTTATAAAGTGTCTATCAACTTCAATGTGTTTTGTCCTATCATGCTGAATTGGATTGTGGGCAATATTGATTGCAGCTTGATTGTCACAGTATAACATCATAGGTTCCTCTGCTTTCACCCCAATCTCACTAAGAGATCTAACCCAAAGAAGTTCTGAGACACCATGAGCCATGGATCTATACTCAGCCTCTGCACTTGACCTTGCCACAACCGCTTGCTTCTTACTCTTCCAGGAGATCAAGTTTCCACCTACAAAGGTATACACTCCTGATGTAGACCTCCTGTCATCTAAGCATCTTGCCCAGTTTGCATATGTATAGGATTCTAGCTTCAGATTCTCATTATTTGAGAAAAGAATGCCTCTGTTAGGGTGCTTTTTCAGATATGCAAGTATTCTCTCAATATCTTCCCAGTGTCGAACCCGAGGTGCATGCATGTACTGACTCACAACACTGACAGCATAAGAAATACCTAGTCGTGTCATACAAAAATACAACAGTCGGCCCACCATTCTTTGATATCTCCCCACATCCTTTACTAATTCACCATCCACACCATTAATTCTGTGATTTGGATCAATAGTAGTGTCTGCTGGTTTGGTCCCCAGCTTCCCAGTCTCTCGTAGTAGGTCAAGTATATACTTTTTCTGTGAAATGAAGATCCCATGCTTGGATCTTGCAATTTCAATCCCTAAGAAGTATTTGAGCTCACCAAGATCTTTGATCTCAAATTCTTGCTACAATGATTTTTTGAGATCATCAATCTCCTTCAGATCATTTCCTATCACCACTATATCATCCACGTACACAATCAGAATTGACACCAAAGCATCTCTCCTCTTCATAAAGAGGGTGTGATCAGACTGTGTCTATGTTATCAAAAACGGATGAGTGCCCCTCTGAACCTGTCAAACCAAGCCCTAGGTGATTGTTTCAGTCCATACAGAGATTTTCTGAGTCTGCACACCTTTCCTTTACCAACATTTTCATAAAAGCCTGCTGGAATGTCCATATATACCTCTTCCTGTAAGTCGCCATTGAGGAAAGCATTTTTGACATCAAGCTGAAACAAGGGCCATGAATAGGTAGCTACTAGAGATAAAAAGATACGAATTGAACTCATCTTAGTTACTGGTGTAAAGGTTTCCAGATAATCAACACCATAGGTCTGAGTATACCCTTTTGCTACCAACCTTGCCTTGTACCTCTATATCTTGCCATCGGCCTTATACTTCACTGTGAATACCCTTCAACATCTGACTGTCTCCTTGTTTTGGGGGAGATCAACTATTTCCCAAGTTTGGTTTTTGACCAAAGCATCCATCTCATCTTGCATGGTTGTTTTCCACTCAGGTTTGGAGAGAACCTCAGTAACATTCCTAGGTATAGACACAAAATCCAGGGAAGAAAGAAAAGCACGGTAAGAGGGTGATAATGCACTGTAGGAAAGAATGTGTGAAAACATAACAGGCTTAGGCTCAAGAGGAATACCTGGAACTGTATCTGCCGAATCTGGAGTTTCAGAAGGATTGGCAGAGAGTGGTGTGGGTCGAGGATGTGTGGAGTCAACCATCATCTGTCGGCACTGATATTGTTGCGAGGCTGCTCGTAGTGGCTCAGGTAATGAAACTAGAGGTGCAGGTGCTGGCTAAACTGATGCTGTAGGTGGTGGCTGAACTGATGTAGATGCTGGCTGAACTGATGGAGGCACCACAGAAACAGGAAGAGGAACAGATTGTGAGTTCTCCTCCCCAAAACTCTCCCCTTGAGGAGAACCACTCGAGAAAAAGAATGTGGATTCAAAAAAGGTAACATCCATAGTGACAAATCTGCTCTTCGACATTGGGTCATAACAGCAATACCCCTTTTGGTTCTGAGCATACCCAAGAAAAACACATTTCTTGGATTTAGGATCCAATTTCTTGCGATGAGGGTCAAGAATGTGAACAAAAGAAACACAACCAAAAACCCTCAGAGGTATATGAAATATCTCTCCATCTGGAAAAAGAAGGCTAAATGGCACCTTAAACCCCAAAGTCCGTGAAGGAACACGGTTAATCACATGTATGGCTGTAAGAACTGCATCTCCCCAGAACTGCACAAGAACTGAAGCACACACCATAAGACTCCTTGCCACCTCCACAATGTGTTTGTTTTTCCTCTCAGCAACTCCATTCTGTTGCGGTGTATATGCACAACTGCTCTGATGAACTACACCATGTTCTAAGAGATACGTGGTTAGGTCATTCTCAAAGTATTCTCTGGCATTATCTGATCTAAAAGCCTTAGTTCTCACTCCAAATTGTGTGAGAACCATCTGGTGGAATTGTCGTACTAAGTTAGGAACCTCATCACGTGATCTCATCAAATATATCCAAGAATATCATGTATAATCATCCACAAACAAGAGAAAGTAACGGAACCCTCCCATGGAAGGGATTCGATATGGCCCCCATACATCAATGTGAACAATATTAAAAACAAAAGTACATCTTTTATTACTTGGTTTAAAAGACTGTCTACAATGCTTTCCTAACTAACAATTCTCACACTCCAAAGTAGATAATTGAACAGACTCAAACAACTTTGGGAAAAGACATTTCAAATAACTAAAAGAAAGATGTCCTAAGCGATTGTGCCAAAGAACTAACAGACAGTAGGTTGGTATGAAGTCTAGGGACATGCAAAATAGAAGATAGGGTTATATCATTGGTCACTCTAACTGTCCCCTTCCCAATAATGGGCATATGTGAACCATCTGTTGTAGAGACTCTGTCTCTACCAGAGCACAACTGATAGGAACTGAAAATGATAGGGGCATTAGTCATATGTTCATATGCTCCTGAGTTTATAATCTAGGGAGGTCCCTCCTTACCTGAATTGGATGCAAGATTTGCAGTTGCATATGAATTACCTGTATGTGCAAAGGAAGTGGTGTAGTTGGCTCCTGCATTCTGTTGTCCATCTGGAAGACTAGAGTCGGGTGAATCTTTCTTATTCATAAGCTGTCTAAACCTCTCCAATTCTGTTCTCACTGTTGCTACTACAATGGATTCCCAATCAGTTTGGGAGAGGGGTTGAAGAGTCTCCTGTAGTGGCTGCATTTGCATTTTCCTTCTTATTTCTTATCTGAGCATGCATAAGGTTTGGATGAAATTTCCAATAAGTGTTCCTGGTATGCTTAGGATTCTTGCAATAATCACACACCAAGTCCTTCTTATCTTCCCTTCTAGTCTCACTACTCCCCTTGTCTCCATTCGGCTTAGGTTTTTTTGTACCAACCATAGCCGACTAGTCAATCCGAGGCTGTCTCAGCATTACATTCCTCTTACTCTCCTCTCCAGAGACAAAAGCATAGGCCTAAGAGAGTGTCACACCCTCCCTAGAAAGAATATGCTGCCTAGCAATGTCAAATTCAAGGTTCAGCCCTGCCAAGAACTCAAAAACCCTATTCCTCTCTACCAGTTTGTGATAAGTTGCATCATTTACACTTTCCGATACCACAGTTTCTAAGTGATCTATTTCCTGCCATAGGGTTTTCAGCATAGAGAAATGCACATCAAGAGGTTTTTCTCCCTGTTTCATACTTATCACCTGATTTCTTAACTGATAGGCTTTGGCTTCATTTTGCTTCTGAGAGTAGGTTTCAGTCACTCCATCCCAAATCTCCTTAGGAGTATTAGCCCATAGGAAATTTTTTGCAATATGAGGTAACATAGAATTACACAGCCAAGACATTATCATGCAATTCTCTTGCACCCATCGGGAAGAGTTTGTATCAGGTTTCCTTTCCTCCTAGTGAGATACCCTAATTTTCCATGGGCACCAATAGCCATCTTAGCTGATTGTGCCCACTCCAAATAATTTGTACCATCAAGTTTTACTGTAGTAATGATCCCAGACCAAAAAATATCACTAAGAAAAAATAGATTGGAGACCTTCAAAAAATAATTTAATATCACACACATAGAAACCAACCCTTCTGAAAGAAGAAAACCCTAGTTGGAGGAAAATCTCTCTCCTCCCCCCGCCTCTCAACAGAGAGAAATGTGAATCGATCACTCCGGGAGGCCTAGAAAATTTCAAAAACCAAACTGCCCTCTTTAGAAAATCAAAAGAGAACTAACAATACCTGGGCGCCCAAGATCATATCAAAAACAAAGAGTCCAACTTTTCTGGGACTCTTCCCTGTATTCCAGTTCTTCCTGATTTTGATGCCGAACAGTAGATCACTTTCCTGATGTCTAGATCCCACCATAAACTCCAAGAACTGGGCAATTTATAGCCAGATCGATCAGCCTTTTACTACTTCATGCAGTCGGTTGATCTAGGGCTGCATGAGAATGCTTCAAGAAACCCTGGCTGATGCTCTGATACCAAGTAGGAATCTGCTGAATTAAAAAAAATATGAAAGAAAGTAGTTTCTTGAAGGGAGGAGAAGAAGAGAAGAAGAGAAGTTGAAAAGAAAAGAGAGCAATAATCTAGCCGCCCCCTTCACTTATTATTTATACTAAAATAATAGAACAGTACAAAGACAACTATGTATAGGGCGGCAAAACATAAAACAACATACATAACACTCAGAAACATAATAAAATTTGGACTCACATAACTACTGTGGTCCCCACCTCCTATCTAACAACTAACATAAAACATCTACTCAGAAAAACAACATAAAACTAATTAATCTTCAACAGGTGACAAGGCACCCCCTTGTCACCTAGCCTTGCCTTGGCACCTTGAAAACTATGGAACCAATGTAATTATATCAATTCATTTTGAAAGTGATTATGAATTATGTTGTTTTTTATTTATTTTATGGTATTTTTATGTTTGAGCCATCTTGATATATATTTCTATATTAAGATTCACATATTTTGGTAAACAGTGGTTCAACCAGTTGCAAACAGGGAGAATACTTACTGTAAGGGATTTTCTATCTTGGGTTGCCTTTATCAATGCAACAGAAGAAAGTCTTGGATCTGATTATGCACTCATACATGGGGCATTCCTTGTGTTGCTTGATGGTCTAAATTTAGGTATGCCCTTGCCTCATTTAAATTTAGTCATCTTTTCTTTTTTTAGTCTTTTCCATAGGCCAACAGTAGGGGTGAACATTAGGTAGGTATTTAATTTGATGAATTTACACATCTGGATCCCTGGGCCAGGTCATTCAAATTTTAACAAATATTCAGCCTGAGCCTGCCTAAGGGTGCTAAATGTTCATTATCACATTCATTTTCTAAAGAACTGTCCCTTTATATTTTCTTTCATCTTTAGTGACATCTTTTGCTCTTTCTATAGTTATATGAATATGTATTAGTGTAAGGGCACATGCAATACACATGTGCAAGTAAAAGGTAATGATATAAGTTAATATCGTATAATCAAACTTAACATTTATGTGCAGGTACTACCATTCCAAAGAAGTATGCAGAAGAGCTGAGAAGGAAATGTCTTTGTTTTCTTCTTGAACAGTTGAAGGTGATTCTCGTTTTTTCACATATTATTGTTCTTTGGTTTTAACACAACATGCTTGTTTCTTGATAGTTGGTCTGTTTATTACCATTTCAAGAATCAATCTGTTACTTTTTGTTAGCCTTACTAGTGCTATCTACAGAAGATTCAAAAGTTGGTCTAATAGATGAAGTGTCCATTTTTGTAGTCCATGTTTGGAGTTTCAGATGACCTACAGTAGAATAGTTCAAAGCTTAGGTGGTGGCCTAGACAGAGAAGTGGTAATTCAATGCGGACAATGGAGCTGTAATGTGCCATAAATAATTGGACAGGATTTAAGGTCTCCTGTTGGTAATAGGTGTTCAGGGTTCTGATTTTTTGTCATTGATAACAATCAAGCTTTATTAGTTGTGATAAAAGTGTTCTAACAAGTGCCAGACATTCTCAATTAATTGTGATAAAAGAATGTTCTATTCAAGCTTTATTTTGTTACCTAACCCTTCCCATTTAACTCAAAATCTTATCTACAATTGTACCCAGAAAAGTTGAATTCTGTTCACTCTTTGTTTGGCCACTTTGTTGGAAAACCATTTGCTGATCTTTGCACCCATGAATAATTAGTTACGAAGTTCACCTTTGATAAACTGAACTCAGATCCCTGAGAAAGCAAAAAACAGGAGTTTTGGTCTAGACTGAACAGAAAAAGTTTGCATTTTTGATAGGTAGCTAAGATTTTTATTGAAAGAAGAAAAAGATTTACAAGGCCCTGAAGGTGGTAGGTCTACCACTCCCATGAACTGGTCCCCACTTTACAACTAAATCAACAGTGTATCATAAATTTTTTACAATTCAGCCCAATATAGTTTGCTTTTTGGCTTTTCTGTCCTCTAAATTCAGTTGACCTGTTTGAATACCTGAAAAAATTGCATATTTACCTTATGAATTTGTTTTTTCTTTTTGGGGGGATGAGGTAGATGAAATTATGAAGAGAATGAGAAGTAAAAAGTGGTTTACTAGCACTGTCTCCACCAGAAAGGAGAAGTGAAAGAGCGATGGGCAGTAATTTTTAGAACATAAGGTTATAAAACACCTCTTAGATTACTAATAGGAAGATGGGCATTTGAGCCATTAAGAGGATTCTTTAAAATTAAGAGTCCAGACTCAGATGTTGCACCAAATGGTTAGGGGCATCTTAAAGTTAGCCCATTTTTTTTCCTAATTCCTGAGGAGGATGAACTTCAGTTCTAGGTGGGGGAATTGGATGAGTGTATGTGTTACAACTCCTTTTTCGGTTTTGGTTAATGGTGTGGCTTGTGGTCATTTCAAAGGCTTTCAGGAGCTCGAGAGGTTTAAGGCAGGGGATCCCTTGTCTTTCCTACTTTTTCTTTGTGTGATGGAAGTTTTGGGGAAACTGACTTTGAGAGCAGTATCAGGTATTTTGGAAGGTTTTACAGTGGGTGAGAGTAATTTGGAGATTCCTTTGTTATAGTTTGCTGATGATTCAGTTTTTTTTTTTCTTTTTTTTTTTTTTGGCAATGCCTTGTGAGAGCAGCTGGACTATTTGATGGCAACACCACATTATTGTGGTGGTTTGTAGTTGATTTTGGCTTACACCTGAATGTACACAAGTGAGCTAGGAGAGGTACAAAATGTGCAACTGTGGGCAGATTTTTGGGATTTTGAAGTGGAAAAGTTCCTTTTAAGGTATCTAGGAATGTCCTTGCGTGGGGATGGGCATTATTCGTTAAAAACCGAAAAACTGAACTGCAAATTTCGGTTTTGGTTTGATTGTTTCAGTATTTGGTTTGGTTATTTCCGTTTTTTGAATATTTCGGTTTTGGTTTCGATTTTTAGAATAAGAAATTCGATTAACTGAAAATTCTGAATTAGCCAAACTTTGCTATATAACATGTAATATATAGTATATAATATACACAGTATTTAATATATAATATATTAATATAATATAATGAACTTTAATTTCATAATATATATTATTGAAATTTGGTTTTAAATGAAATAACTGAAAACTGAACAAAAAATTTTGGTTTTTCTATAATTTGGTTTTGGTTTGGTTTTCATTTTTTAATTCGGTTTTTAAAATTTCAGTTTATTTGGTTCAATTTTTAATCGAGTAAACCGAATGCTCACCCCTACTCTTTGGGGCCAAATGCAATGCTAAGTCCATTTGGGAACCAATCGCGGAGAGGACAGAGAAAAGGTTGGCTGGATGGAAGGCAGAATATCTGTTTGACTAGGGGCAAACTCACTTTAATAAAAAGTACATTATCTTCTCTTCCTGTTTATTTATTACCTGTCTACCCGATTCGAGTTGGAAAGGCTTCAGCAATTGAGAAAAGAATGAGAGAGTTCTTGTGGAAAGGCTGGAAGGATGGTAGGAAATTCCACTTGTTAAATTGGGGAAAGGGTTGTAAACAAAAGAAGTATGGCAGCTTGGGTATGAGAACACCAAGAGAACTGAATAAAGCACTATTTGGCAAGTTGTTTTGGAGGTTTGGTCAACAAGGCAGTCCTTTGTGGAAATGAGGGGTGGGGCCTGGGTGAATTAAATCAGTCATATGGCTGCTCAGTTTGCAAAGGAATTGAAAAGGACTACAGTCATTTCAGTAAAGAAGTTAAGTTTGAAGTGGGGAGGGGTACTGGGGTCAGATTTTGGAAGGATTGCTAGTGTGGAATGGATTCTTTAAAGAATGAATTCCCGGAACTCTTTGCTTTTGTAGTTGATAAGGATGCAAAAGTGGCTCACTATGTGCAGTTCCAAAATGGGGAACACATTTGAACCTTCTGTTCAGAAGAGATCTGAATGATTGGTTGATTGACTCAAGAGGAAGAGAAGGATTTTCCTTGATCATTATCTGGTGCAAGTTTGGTCGGCCTACCTGAACCAGATCCTCACAAAAGGACAACCTGATTAGAAGGGGAATGGTGATTGACGTACCAGAGTGTGTTCTTTGTAACAGTGTAGAAGAATCAGGATTTTCCAAGCGAATAGAGTCTTGGGCACTCTCCAATGACCTATTAGAATCAGGCAATTGTGTCTAAACTTCCAGCCCTAGAACACCCTCATGCAGTCGGCTGGACTATAACCACATGAGAGCCATGCCAAGCTCAAGCCTACTCTAATACCGAGATGAAAAACAACCCTAGAAGTATGAAACTGTGCAAGAAAACCGGAAAGAACAAACAACGAGGAAACTGTTATCCTGGGCATCAGCACAGTTAGATTTAGAAGGATCTACGTCTACCATCTGTTCTCATTTGGAATTTGAAAATCTTTTTTGTATCCTCAAATGGTTTTCTTTGTACTTCCCGTTATACAGCCACTGGTTGGTCTTGGTTTTTTTGTTCTTGAAATGATGCCTTATCTCTTCTCAGAAAAGATTTGTTCTCAATTCTCCACCAATGCCTGAATACTCCAGCAATATTTTCAGGGTGCTGATTGATTCCTTATTGCATTTTCCATATGACAATCAGCTTGCCTCAAGTTTGAGCAATAGCATTACTCCTAGAAGAGGAAAGTATTTGTTGAGAAGTGCTTTTTATTCTTGAAGACAAATGGTTTGGCTGATTCTTTAGCCAAACAAGGCACAAACAGGAGTGACTTGTTCTGGGATGAATTGTAATAGTTTTTCTTTTGGGGGTCGGTTTCCCTACTATTAGGGACTGGACCAATGTATCTTGTATAGGAATTTTCAAATTAATGAAATTTACCATTTCCAATAAAAAAGACAAAAGACTTTCCATTGGTTTTAGTAGGAAAATCATGGAAATGGTGTACCTGTCCAAAAGAAAATCATAGAAATGGTGTTGTCCACAGATCCCCATTGCAAGTGGTAGATCATTTGCAACCTTTTTTAATATCTACATTGGATGCTTCAGTTGTTAGTTTTAGCAACCAAAGAGCTAAGCTAACTTATGGTACATGCTATGGGCTTTGTGGTTTTTTATGGTTCTTTTGTTGTAGCTCTATGTGGCTTGGCATTTTTCATATGTTGGTTGATATGCTCTTCCTATGTACAGTTTGTTTATTTATGGAATTAGATAATGATTTCAGATGTTGAACTGTAAGTATTTCTTTATGTATTTGATAATTTCTTGTGTAAATCTTGTATGAACTTCCTTTGTACATTTTTCTGATTATACTGTTTATTGTCAATCAATAAGCAAGAGGGTTGGATCTTTTAGCAATCCATGTATTGGAATGCTACGATTAGAATCTTGTTTTTCTTTTATTGGATAGAAGATACAAGATGTATGGTAATGAGTGGAGGCAAGAAAAAATAAAGGAGCCATGCTAGAGAAAGGTCTATACACCAAGAAGTACAATAAATTCCTAAAGACTTTTGACACCCTAAGCAGAAAGGTCACCTGGAATGAAAAGCATTTACAAGGCTGATTGGAAACCCCCCAACATAGACAAGAATCAATGCAAAACCATATTGAAATAAGAAGAAAACCTTGCTTGCTGATGTAACTGATGACTTGTGAGCTGCCAAGTCATGGAGGAAGAGTTTGAAGTAGTGGGAAGGTGGAGAAAGGAAATGTCATTTGAAGCAAAGCAATACAAACTAGTGGGAAGGGGTGGTTGCTGTTCATAAAGGAATTGCAGATGTTCCTATGGAGAAACGAAAATAGGCCAACAAATATCCAACCCAACCAGGCTTTGGAAAACCTATCGCATATAGTTGGTGAAAAGGAGGTTGCAGGGAAGGAAGACCAAGCATTACCAGAACTAGCGTAAGAAATATGTGATACTTGCAAACAAAAGAGTAGGCAACTGAGGATGTGTCGCATAGGAGATTAAAAGAAATCTTAAAGTGGACGGAAGCTTCGTTCTTCGACCATTTCAAGAAGACAAGGCATTACTAGAACTAGAAGCAGACACTCGGGTGGAAGAAATACATGCTCATCCCATTTAGACTGCTGAAGGAGTAATGGTGATCAGTCAGTGGTGTCCGAGTGCGAATCGTGTAGATCAGACAGAGACCTTCAACATCAAAGTGCTAGGGCTCCCATGTAAAATTCAAGACAATCGCAGATCTGTGCGGCGGTGTTCTGGAGGAAGTGGATGTCTCTAATATCAGAGCAGCTTCGTTGAAACTGGGGGGAGTTAAAGTAGAATCAATTCCGAGAACAGTGAGATTGGAGGTAGGGGACACACATGAGGTTGTTTGGTTGCTGTCGTCGGTGGAGGGGAGAGACTTTGTAGACACCTGCAAGTGGTAGAAGACGATGACGTGGCAAAGGTAAAAAATGGGAGAAGCTTGGAGGAGAAGTCTGACCGTCTTTGCAAGAAGGCAAACAGGCAGACAGTAATCTCGAAAGCTCACGGTCAGCATTCCAAAGAGGGATTAGAATCTGAGCGTTTCATTTCAGATCATCGAACTAAGAAAACATCTTATGCTGATGTGGCAGCTGGAGGGGGTGGAATTAAAAGATCAAATTTTGTAAGTGCGCCAAAACTGGACCCAGGGTCTAAACTGGTCGAACCAGGCAACTTAAATAGGTCACGTGACCACTTAAAGTCACATGGGCTCAGGCCGGCCCAAAGGTTTGAGGATGGTTGCTGGGGTCTATCATCGTCCAAATCGACCCCTGCTACCTCCTCTATTGCTGCATTCGCGGAAAATATCTCCGGAAACCCTCTGAAAGTAGTCGGCGGTGACGCTGGAGTAAAATCCGTTTGGTCAGAGTCCAGAACCCCTCTGAAAGCAGTCGGCGGTGACGTTGGAGTAAAATCCGTCCGATCATAGTGCAACTGGAAATGGATGCTGGTTGCGAAGACAAATTCCACAACCCCAGACAAGCCAAACCCGAAGTTTAACAGGTTCGAGCATGAAGACTCTGAGGATGTAGATGATTGGGAAGATCCAAGGCAAGAAGATGTTTGGCACGATTAAAGCAGCATTGGAAGTGTCTCACCCACTAAAACTTATAATCTATGGAATGATGAGATACTAGGGACGCTTCTACTGTTTGAAGAACCCTCTAGAACCTCTGTATTGTCACTAGAACAAGAAATAGAGGTAAGACTTGCCTCATCCCCTAAGGCGGACCTAGTTGTAGCTGCCAGTGATCCAAGAGAATTACCAAGGGAGACACAACGTTAGGACATCCAAGATAGAGATTCGGATATCAACACTATCCGAAGCACATATACACAAGAGTAACAAAAGTTAGATGCTATCCCAGTGTTACCTGCCAGGGACTCTCAATCAGCCCGGTTTTGATCGAAGGAAGGTTTTGGATGTGCCGAACAAAGGAACCCCCACACTTTTATCTCCTATTCCTTTTTCCTCTCCTTTGCTTCCTTCTAAAGAGGTCTCTAATTTGGTCTTGGCTACTTGTGCAGGTCCTGTCATAACCCCACCTACCATGGAACTCTCAATCCAATGTGCCACAATTTTGGAGCCAAAGAATCAATTGGGAGATGGAGTAGAGGAGGAGAGGGCTAGGATTATATCTTTAGTCTTGGAAGTTGTAGCTGACCCAACCCTAGGTTTGGATAGTGCTGAGGCTAGCCTAAACCCATTCACTACCAGACAAAGCAATCCTAGAACGAAACCCTGGAGGGGTCAAAGGAAGATGGGCATGAGGGAAAGGAGGGGTTAGAAGGAGATAGGGTGGGTGGTACAAAGGCAGAAAGAAAGAAAGTCTACCTGAGAAAAAAGAGTAAGCAAAGGAAAAGGAAAATGAGTGAGATTGAGAAGCTTAAGAGTGGAATAAATTATGAAAAGGAGGAAATTGGGAAGAAAAGAAGAGGGGAGTGTTGAGAAGTACCAACCCAGGGGTGTCACAAAACTAGACTTGATCATGATTCAAGAAACCAAATTATTAGAGCCGAATAGAAGGTGGATAAGTAGCATTTGGGAGCCTGGGGTTTGAGTTGGTCATATACACCCTCATGGGGAGCTTTAGGGGGAATTCTGACCATATGGAAAAATGAGGAAACAGAATGTGTGGAAGAATTGATAGGCCGGTATTCAATCTCCCTAAAAATTAAAAGAAGGTTGGACAGAAGAGAATGGACTTTAACAAATGTACATGACCCTAATTCCTACAGAGAAAGGCTTTCTGGGAGGAATTATGTGCCATCAGGGGATTGTGGAATGGTATGTGGTGTGTGGAGGGTGATTTTAATGTCATCAAATATTCGGGGGAATCAAACAATCCGAATCAGGGATTAACTACTAGCATGAGGAGGTTCAATAGGTTAATAGACTCTGGGATTAAGAGACCCCCCCCCCCCCCCTTGCTTTAGGTAGATTATACTTGGTCAAATTTTCAATTCCCCCTAACCTGCTCCAAACTAGACAGATTCCTCTTATCTCCAGAGTGGGAAGAATTGTGGGGATCCCTGATTGCAAGAGGCTTACCTAGATAACCTCGGACCATTGCCCTATTTGTATTGAGAAAGAAATCCCAGGGGGAGGGGCCCTTCTCCGTTCAGATTTGAGAACATGTGGTTCGAAGACCCTACCTTTAAGATTAGGCTAAAGAAGTGGTGGGAGACACTCAGACCTTTGGGGAGGTTTAAAATGGTAGGTTTCTCCAGAAAACTAAAGAGGCTAAAAGAAAAAAAAATAAAAGAATGGAATAAAGCCCATTTTGGAAGGGTAGAGGAAATAAAAGATATCTTGGTGAAAAGGATTGAGGAGCTAGACAGGAAAGAGGCTCTCAGAGTCATTTTAGAAGAAGAAAGAGGGGAAAGATGGAATCAAAAGCAAAAACTTGAAGAGATACTACGAAAGGAGGAGATTTGTTGGAGACAGAAATCAAGATGTCAGTGGCTTGTAGAGGGGGATGGAAACACTAAGTTTTTTCACTCTTGCAATGGGAAGGAGAAAGAAGAGTTTACTCTTGAGTGTGGAGGAAGAGGGACAAGTGGTAAGAGAAAGCCAGGGGATTACAAGGAGTTTTGTATATCATTTTAAAGAAATTTTCTCAAGCCCACAGGGAGTGTTGCTAGAATTGCCAGAGATGGAAGGTGATATTTTGTCAGAAGAACAATCTCGTGTCCTAGAAAGGAGATTTTCCCTGCAAGAAATCAAGGAAGCTATTTTTTTTTTCAATGGACAGATCTAAAGCCCTTGGGCCGGATGGCTTCTCCATGGCCTTCTATCAAGAGTGTTGGGATATGGTAAAATCGGACATCCTGGAAGTCTTTAATGAATTTTTCTCCAAAGGGGAGGTATCACCAAGAGCAAATGCCACATTTATCACTTTGATTCCAAAGAAGAGGGAGGCCAAAACCCCCAAAGACTTTAGACCAATAAGTCTCATTGGGAGTGTTTGCAAAATCTTTACCCTCGATCATCTCTCCTTTTCAAGGAGCTTTTGTAGAAGGAAGGCAGATTGTGGATCAAATCTTGGTGGCTAATGGATGTGTAGGGGAAAGAAGAAAGGGTAGAGAAAAGGGGCTGGTTTGTAAGGTAGATCTAGAAAAAGCCTATGACTTGGTTAATTGGGATGTCCTCCTAAAAGTTTTAGAAAGATTCGGATTCAAAGTTAGATGGAGGGCTTGGATCAAAGGATGCTTTTAAGTTCAGCTCACTACTCAATCCTAATCAATGGCACAGCAAAGGACTTCTTCCCGACTAGGAGAGGAATTAGGCAAGGTGACCCCCTATCCCCATTCTTGTTTACCTTAGTGGCAGAAGTGTTAAGTAGAATAGTGGCAAAGGCTGATGCTCAAGGCCTCATCAGAGGGTGGAGGGTAGGTAGAAACCGAGTGATTGTTACCCATCTCCAATTTGTAGATGCCACCATATTTTTTTGTGAAGGAAACAATGAGGAGTTGGTGGAAAATTTGAAGGTGCTGCTGAATAATTTTGTGGGAGTGACAGGACTGAGGATAAATTGGACCAAAAGTGGAATTGTAGGGGTCAATTTGGAGGAAGGGGAACTAACAAGATTTGCAAAAATTTTGGGGTGTGAGATTAGAAGCTGGCCTATTAGTTACCTAGGTTTACCCTTAGGAGGAAACCCCAAGTTAGTTGGTTACTGGAAACCCGTGATAGAAAGGTTTGATAGGAAGTTAGCCCTTTGGAAGAGGAATTACATTTCGTTGGGTGGAAGAATAACCTTGATTAGAGCCACTCTGGCAAACCTCCCCACGTACTTCCTTTCAACTTTTAGAATCCCTTCTAAGGTAGCAAACTGCCTAGAAAAGTATATGAGAGATTTCCTATGGGACCCAGGAGAGGAAGGGGAAGGATAACTTGATCAAGTGGGAGCAGGTTAGTAAACCCAAGGAGCAAGGGGGTTTGGGAATTGGAAACATCCTTTTAAGGAACACAACTCTACTAGGTAAGTGGCTTTGGAGGTTTCCATTTGAGGGTGACAAATTGTGGCACAAAGTGATTGAGAGCATTCATGGGGTGGCTGGAAATGGCTGGGATGCAAAGTTTCCCCTCACAGGTCTTCGGCTGCTCCTTGGAAAGCAATTCATGAAATCTACCCTACTTTCCTCAATTTCATCTGGTATGATGTGGGACAAGGTAATAGAATTCTGTTTTGGGAAGATCTATGGGTAGGGGAAACCCCACTAAAAGATAAATTTCCTGATCTCTTTGCATTATCTAACCTTAAGGGGAAAGCTATATCCATGTTAGGATTTTTGTGTCCAACTGGTATGAACTAGAATTTAGGCTTTAGAAGGGCACTAAGGGAGAATGAGTGTGAATCCTTACCCGTTTGCTGAACCTCTTAGGGCAAATCCAACTGGACCCTTCATTGGAAGATTCAAGAATCTGGGTAGGCTCTCCAGACGGCCTCTTTTCTTGCTCCTCTTTCTTCAAAGTACTTGCTTCCCCCAACTCTCTAGGTGGGACCTTCCCTGTGAAAGAAATCTGGTGCAAGCCTATTCCCCCGAAGAGCCAACCTTTTTGTTTGGAAGTATTCCTTGGTAAGGTAAACACTTGTGATATGCTGCTCTCACTTATGTTCACTGTGTAAGGAAAGTGGCGAGACCCTTTCTCATTTAACGATATCTTGTTCTTTTGTGCATCGAATTTGGGATTTCTTTTGTACTCTCTTTGGCTGCAGGTGGGCTCCCCCTCAAGATGTGGCAAGACTCTTCAACCATGATTTCTTGAGACAGAGAAAGAAAAGAGGGATGGTAATGTGGAAAGCAACAATGGCAACAATTTGTTGGGTAATATGGGAAGAGAGAAACAACAGAATCTTCCTGGAAAAAAAGTAGAACAGTAGAGGAAGTGATTAATAATATCAAAGTGAAAGTAGCCCATTGGGTAAAACTCTTGGATTGCTTTCAAGTCTTCTCAGTTGAAGATATTCTAAGAACATGGTCCGAAGTAGCACAATCTTCGAAAGTAAGAGATAAAATGAGGCTGGAGTGGAAACCACCTGAAGGCAATAAAGTAAAGCTGAATTTTGACGGGTGCTCATATGGAAATCCAGGCATCTCAGGAATAGGAGGAATGTTAAGAAACCTTGACAGGAGGATATTGGGTATGTTCTCAGGGCTGATTGGCAACGGAAACTTGCTGAAGGCTGAGCTACTGGCATTACTACAAGGGTTAAAGCTAGCCAAACAACTAGGATGCAGACATGTTGAAGTGGAAGGGGATTCAAAAGTAGTAATTTCATGGGCAACAAATAGCAGCCACATGCCATGGACGTTTAAACATGTGATTAGGGAAGTGGAGAAAATTGTCAAGGAGGTTGAGGCTGAATTTAAATGGGTCCGTAGAAGTGCAAATGGGCTAGCTGATGGATTAGCAAAACAAGGGGCATTGAGACAACAATTACTTTGGGCTACATTGTAATGAGGGATAAATATAGTGAGGAAAAGGGATCAACAGTCCCATCATCAAATTGTACAAAACGTTTACAATCTGAATCTGAATTTTAATAAAACACATATTTACTGATAAAAAAAAAAGAAAACCTTGCTTGCTTGTCACCCCTATAAGATCCTCACATAATGAGACTTCCAACCTTACCATATAGATAGCTAGACACAAAAAATTCTCGGTTCCTCTAGTCAAAATTTCTTTATCCCTGGATTGGAAAGAATAAAGAATCTTTTTTTTGGGGGGATGGGGGGGTGTTATAGTGGCAGTGAAAGGAATAGTCCTAAGTATAAGAGGAAGCAGTAGAGGTGTATTTGGGTTGATTTATTATGGTCAGTTGTTTTGGGGCTTCTTGTATAGTTGTATACTGGTTCTTGTACAGCACTAGAGTTGGCAGGGCTTGGATTTTTCTCCTACTTGTTTCTAAGGTTATTTGTTTTTTTTTCTTGCTTCTATCATATTAGTGCATGCAAATGTGCTTTTTTTTGTTTATTTTTAATGCATTTGATACTGATTTTAATACAAAAAGGTGCTTCCTTTTTCCATTCTTGAATGCATAGAAAGTCATTTTGCTTCCTATTTATTCTTCATATTCTTTTGTAACTAAATGTCTTTTTGACTTGGAAAGAACCTGCCATGGTATAGTTGACCCTCATAACTAAATAATGCTATCTTCATTGGAACAGATAGGAAATGCTGGTTTGGATTATTCAAAATTATCCAAAATGGAAAATTATGGGTGGGGTGATCATGGAAGTGCTTCAGAAGATATCTTGTTCAATAGTAATGTCAGCCTGGACCACCTCTTTGGTATAGATGCATTCTACATTTCAAAAGGTAATTATTGTATTTTTTCAAGTATACAAGGAATTTAATAGCTTAAATTAACATAATGAGTTTGTCTATAGAACTGTTTTTAAAGAGGCGCAATCTTGTATCATTAGGTAGAGGTGCAATCAACTTGTCTGAAGTGCAATCTGAAATTGACATGTTCACTAAGAATAGACCTCTTGTTTTGTGGCATGAATTAGGGATATTTGATTGTCACACCTCAATTTAGGTTGTATCATCAGAATATTAGAAGACTTCAAAAGCAAAATAATATTTCTCTTTACAACTAAAAGAAATCATATCATCTTAGTTCAGCACTATTGGACTCTTTTGGAACATAAAAAGTTGAATATGGTAGCTTATCCTTCATTTGATAAGGCAAAGAAATCCGTGTGTTTATATACTAATTTCTTTTTGTTATTTTCTTATTTGTTAGGGTTTAATCAATACAAACATTTCTAAACACTGTAATGAACCCTCAAAGACCTTAAAACTTGAACCAATAAGTACGGAAGAACTTAAAATTTTGTCTAATCAACACATTTTCTTCTTCTTCTTCTTCTTCTACTACTACTACTACTTTTCTTTTCTTTTCTTCTTTTCCTATAACAAAAATAAGGGTTCAGCTCATATATTTTTTTTATCTATGTTTTCTACATAAAAAAAATCCATCGCCTAGGCGACAAGGTGCCCCCCCCCCCCCCCCCCGGTTGCCTACCCTCGCCTTGGTGCCTTGAAAACCATGGGCTGAATGATTGGGGATAGCTGATGGGTGCTAACATTGGATATGTGTCTTGTTTGTTTTGCTAGACAACATATTCCTAATTCACTGTGTACAAGTCCTATGAACAACCTTATTTTTTTTTTATGAAACTGCAGACCAACTATATAGTTATGAACAACCTTCCGCCCTTGACCACTCTTACCACTTTCCTGTTTCTCACCCCCTTTGTTTCCTCTTTGCTACTGAATGCCTCTGAGGCTTCCTTCCTCTCTGACCAGCTCTTGTACAGCCTACATGGAGAATGATCACACTGCCTCCAAATTACCAAGTTTAATTGAGTCGTGTACTTTGTGTTTATCAGTGAACTGATTGATCTAGAGGTCAAGCTACACCAAGTAGATTTTGGAATTTGTCCTCTTATTAGTCTGAGCAATGATCTTTGTAACTGTAATAAAGAACGTTATTTCTTCTTAGCATGTCTCTTTTATATCAGTGAACTTATAAAAATTTATTCTCTCTCTCTCTCTCTCTAAGTAAATGAATTTGTTGATAGGATACGCCAGAAATGTTCTGCTGTTGCTCTCTGTCAGTAGAGACCCACAGATTGCTAAAGGAGATAATTTCCATAGAACATTATCTCTTCTACTCAGACCTTTCAGGCCCAATAGGAGAACGATGACATTAAGCCCTTTGGGAATACCCAATTACATCCAAACAACCTTAAGAAATGAGTCAAATGCTGTAAGACTATCATAGAATATCAAGAAGTGGGGAACAGATTCTTCCATTGATCCACATAGGCAGAAATAATTATCCAACTCCAGGTGGTCTATTGTGGAAATCCTGTCTAAGATGGATGTCCAAAGGAAGAAAGCTATTTTGGAAGGAGTTCCTACTCTCCATATCCATTTCAATGTTAACTTAGTTTTCAATTATCTGCTTCTAGGTAATGGGGACTGTAAGCCTAATGGATTTGAGTTTCTGGCACCAACTACTCGAAGAAACGCCATGCGTGTATTGCGTGCAATGCAACTTCCAAAGCCTGGTATGTAAGCATTGAAGGCTTTTTTTTTCTTGATTGACTTTATTTTATTGTTTTCTGACATCTTTATCTGTGTCCACACTTTTAGTTTTACTTGAAGGTAGCCCAGGTGTTGGAAAAACAAGTCTAGTTGTTGCGCTTGGGAAGTTTTCTGGGCATAAAGTTGTCCGAATAAACCTTTCAGAGCAGGTTTGGTAATTTGCAGGTTTACCAGTTTACTACTTTACTCTTTTCTTATTTTTTATGCTTTTTATTTATTGAAAATATCAATCTTTGCAGACTGACATGATGGACTTATTGGGTTCAGACTTGCCCACTGAAAGTGAAGAAGGAATTAAATTTGCATGGTCTGATGGAATTCTTCTGCAGGTTGAAGTGTCTTACTTATTTAACATTAGCTTCTTTATCTTTTTATGGAATTTCACTCTGAGGATATCCTTTTTGGTTAATCACTCTACAGGCTCTGAAGGATGGAAGTTGGGTTCTGTTGGATGAACTTAATCTTGCTCCACAATCTGTCTTAGAGGCAAGGCAGCAAGGGCACTACCTGTTGTGTAACCACTTTTATTTGAAGTTTTTAAGTGTGCATTTTATTTTGAAGCCATATATGACTAATAGTGAAGATTCATTTTTGTCAGGGTTTGAATGCTATTCTAGACCATCGTGCTGAGGTTTTTATTCCAGAGCTTGGGTGTACTTTTAAGTGCCCACCAACTTTCAGAGTTTTTGCGTGTCAAAATCCTTCTTCTCAGGGTGGAGGCAGGAAAGGTCTTCCAAAGTCCTTTCTCAATCGCTTCACTAAGGTGAGATTCATAAGTATTTCTGGTATCTAAACAATTCGGCTGTATTCCTGGGCTTTTTTGTTCTCTATGGTTTTTCTCTGGCCTTTGTTCTAGTGTAGGTGTTTGGTTGAAGCAAGAGTGTTGGTCAGTAATTAACAAGCCCCATAAAATGAGTTTTATGGAGGTGAGGATGTTGAGAACAATATTCAGAGAACTGGACCAGGCATAGAACCTGAAAAGGGAGAAGTTCAAGGGTCAGAGGTTAAACTGTGGTCAAACTGGAGGTGTAAAGAGTTCAAGCGTCTCCATCAGTCTTGAATGTCGTGGAAAGATGGCTAATTCCTTAGTTTTTAAATCAAATGACTAGAGTTCAAACCTCTCCACTCAGATTTTCTTTAAAATACATGTGAATTAAAGCGATATATGCGTTAAAGTTTAAAGAGGCATAAATGAGCACAAATAAATAAATGGATCAACGGTAACAAGGTAATACACAAATAAAATGTCATGAGTTCAAGTCTAGCAATTTCTCCGGATAAACAGCTGGTCAGCCAGTTTTGACCGATTTTCTATCAATTCAGTTTTTAGTCTGTGGCAGAACCAGCCAATGCCCTGGGTCACAGTTCATCTGTTCCGATAGGTTGGCAGGTCAGGTTTTCTAAACACCGGTTGAGAAAATTAACTGACAAGATTAGAAAATTACTCAGGGGCCATTGGTTGGTGTAATGGTAAAAACTAGGGCTGAAAAACATGAGAACATTGGTTTGAGTCTGAGAGAGTCTGTGCAAAGAAAAAAGTGTCAAAGGTAGGTCAGTCCTGTCAGTATCAGTCCACCTGTCCGAGATCCCAGATAGCTTGTACCAATATTGAGTAATGCCTTTTAGATTAAAAGGCTTTTACATATGCATTGGCAAATGAATATTGTACTAGTAGGTTGACTTGATGCTTCCCAGTTTGGATGTTTGAGAAGAGCAATGGGAAGGTTGAAAGGGATGATAAGAAGAAACGAGAGTTTATATTACCAGTCATATGGTCATAAGCTCATAAGTTAATGACCTGGGAAGGAGTAGATACCATGATACCAGAAGAGGTAGTGTCACAAGAGGCATGGTCAGCTGAGTGTGCAAAAGAGATAGTGGCAACAACATTGGTTGGAGAGTACACAGAAGTAATGATACCATGACACCACTAGTTGAACCTTGCTGTAGCATGAATCAGTAGTTCTATTGATGCAATCATATTTGTGTCAACCTACACTGCTTCTTGCCCTTCTTGAACCTTGATTGCTATCCCTGTAACATGTTTTGTTAGTTATCAAGGTTTCTTACAGTATTTACAAAGAAGATTATCATTATCATTTCCATTCTTGGTGCTCAGTTTACTATTTCCTACCATGGCACCATGGCTAAATGCTAATTAGTATTTCTAATAGCAACCCGCTACTACTGTTCACTTTGAACTAAAGCTTTCATTTGGGCATGTTAAATTAAATCCCCTCTACCATTGATTTGAATATGACTTTTTATCTAATTCAGTGAGTAGACTGAGGTGGTTTTTTCATGAGCATTTTATCTACAGCACCCATCAGAAGTAATTTGTTACTTTACAAACTCCTCCCCTCCTAGGAAAAATGGACCCAGAATTTTGCTGACTTTCACTCCCATTTTCATGACTTTCTTGGTGTCACAAGTCTTCTCTACCTTATGGGTCTTATCAATCATTGGTTCACCCTCACTTTCCCCCCTTAAATCCGCTTTCAACCCTCCTCTCTGTTCTCCTCTAAGGGAAAGGTTCTATATTTTTCCCTTTTATATGGTCTAACCTCACCTCCAATCTTGCCTCCTTCATGCTCGTTTTCCCCTCCTTCAATCCCTAATTCTTTCTCCCCTCCATTCTCCTCTGCTGAACCTCTATCCCCTTTTCCTCTTCTGTTCCCCAACAGCTCTTCCACATCCCTCGTTTCCTTTACTTCCTGTCTGCTCTCCCCCTTTTCTGTGACTACTTTCAATACATCTCCACGAAGTCAAAATAGTCTCTCCACTCTTCTTCCACCACATATCGCTTTGCTCTCCCCAATCTCCCTCAGTCCTTTCCAAAGCTTCTTCCTTATCATCAGTGGTGTCCAAAATACCTTCCTCATCCTCTTTTCCTTTTTCAAGCAACACCTTCAAACTCCTGCAACACCTCAGCAGCTACGGCCCAACCCTGACTATTCCTCCCTTCTGGAAAGCAAACAACCTGTCTCCTACAATCTGCCATCGCTTCATCCAACCTCAAAAAATATCCTTTACTATTAACTTTCTTCTCAATTGAAAAGAAGTTCCTGTTTCTTTTCCAAACACTGCTCCAGCCTGGTCTTGTCACTGCATGGTTGCCCCATCAACTGTCGATCTCCCTTTCTCTTCAAACTTCAGAACTCCTCCTTTACATTCCTCAAACAAAAAAAAACCTTTTTCTCTACCAGATGTCTTTCTCCAAGCAAAACACTAGAAGTAATCTGTTACAGACCAAAAAAAGGCTTAGGTGGAAGTAGTAAAAACTGATTTAAGCACTACTTATCAAAAAGAAAGAAAGAAATGATTTAAGCACCCATAATTTGACAATGGATATGGCACGGAAAAACAGGATTCATGTAGCTGACCCCTCTTTATATTGTATATTTCCTCTTTTGGGTCCTTTATATTTCGATAGTAAAATTTTAAACGAAGTATAAACAATATATAAAGGGCAGCCCAGTGCACAAGGCTCCTGCCAATGTGGGGTCTGGGGAGGGACAGGTGTACACAGCCTTACCCCTGCACATACAGAGACTGCTTCCAAGATTTGAACTCTGGTCACCCAGATCACAATGTGAATGGCATTGCATAATTTGCTTGGCTTGTCATTTTTATCACCTAGGTGGGTTCGTAGTAACCTAGATGGGTGTTTTGTTTCCATAAACAAGGCATTTAAGCAAGGTGTCTATTTGACACCTTGACAACTATGCTAACTAGGTTTTTGTAGTTTTATTATATGAAGAAGAAGAAAGGAGGAGAGAACAAAAGAAGAATGAGATGAGAAGAAGAGAGACTTGAGGGGTTGATTGGAATAAACTTTTGGTTGAATGACCCATGTAAGTTGATTATACTCAATAGTAAAAAGCAGTAATATTACAATGATACCTCTGTTTTATATATATCTCAGTATTACTACTTTATGTTTTAAGGGTTCAGCTTAACACATGTGTTGGACATAATTGGTAACCTAATTTTACATGCTCATATTTGTAGGTTTATGTGGATGAGTTAGTTGAGGATGACTACCTTTTCATCTGCAGTTCACTTCATCCATCAATCCCAAAATCTTTGTTATCAAAATTAATTTTCTTTAATAAGCAACTCTATGAAGACACAATGTTATCTGGCAAGTATGGTCAGGATGGTTCACCCTGGGAGTTTAATCTGCGAGATGTCATTCGGTCATGCCATATCATAGAAGGTATAATGCAATCTTGTTTATTACCTTCTTTTTCTTATTTTTATAATGCCAGGTCTTTAACGTTAAGCAATCTAATTGTAGGTGCACCTGATGCATCAAAGCTTGATTGCTTTCTTAGTGTTGTGTACATTCAAAGGATGCGTACGGAAGCTGATCGTAAAGAAGTCATACAACTATATGAAGAGGTGTTTGGAGTGAAACCATCTATAAATCCTTATCCACGAGTACAAATTAATCCTAATTACTTAGTTGTTGGGAATACAGTTGTTGAAAGAAACCATTTTCAGCCATATAAATCATTGAAACATGAACTTAAATTATTGCCTGGAATTTGTAATAGCTTGGAAGCTGCTTTACACTGTGTACAGAATCAATGGTTGTGCATTTTGGTTGGTCCATCATCATCTGGTAAAACTTCAATTGTTAGGTTACTTGCCCAGCTCACTGGAAATGCGCTTAATGAATTAAATCTTTCATCTGCAACTGATATTTCTGAATTGCTTGGGTGTTTTGAGCAATACAACGCTTTTCGCAATTTTCGCTGTGTTATTGCACAAATTGAGCAGTACATTGGTGAATACTGCAATGTTTATTTGGAATCATCAAAGGAGGCATTTATAATTGAGCGTAAAGATTTAATATCCAAGTGGCTAGATTTATCATCCAGAATAAATGGGTATCTTTCTTCAAGTTCCACTTCTGGATATGCAGATATTTCTAATGGTTCCTTCATTTTTCTGGATTCGTTGGTCCACATCATTGAACAGATGAACCTGGATTTGGAAAAATATCAATTACCAGTATCTTGGACACACAAGGACTTGAGTAAGACTATGAAGATTATCCTAAACCTGCAAGAGTGTTGCAATAAACAGCGATTTTCAGCAAAGTTTGAATGGGTCACAGGGGTACTTATAAAGGCTATAGAGTGTGGGGAGTGGGTTGTTCTGGACAATGCAAATTTATGCAATCCTACGGTATGCAGATCTTTCCTACCTTTAATAGCTTCGAGTTGTCATTTTACTGTTATTACCTGTTTGCTGATTACTTTTTTATTTATCTAAATCTTCATCTTTGTGTACCGTCACTTAGGTTCTTGATAGGATCAACTCTCTTGTGGAGCCAGGGGGATCAATCACTGTTAACGAGTGTGGTCTCGTGGATGGTAGGCCTCTTGTACTACAGCCCCATTCCAAGTTCCGCATGTTCCTGACTGTGAACCCAAGGTATGGAGAAATCTCCAGAGCAATGCGGAATAGAGGAGTTGAGATATTCATGATGCAACCAAATTGGCTACTTGAAAGGCATGGTGACTATGACTCTAAGGGATCTGACCTACAAGATATAAAGCGGTTTCTAGTTCTGTCAGGGATCCCAATCAGTGAAATGGTTGATTCAATGGCTGAGGCTCATATTTATGCCAGGGATGCAGGCTTGTGCTTAGGTGTTCATATTACACTTCTTGAGCTTTCACGCTGGGTCCAATTATTCCAGCAGCTTCTCTTGATTGGAAATAGGCCTATGTGGAGCCTCCATCTTAGTTGGGAGCATACTTACCTATCCTCCTTAGGTGAAGCTGAAGGAAGAGACATTGTTATGCATGGCAAGTTATCTTGCTTGTCAGCTACTAGACTTTCTAAATTTCACACACTTTCAGGACGCTCTCTGTCCTTTCCAGGAGGGTGGCCAAGCCCTCTGTGCTTAAAGAATTTTATATTGTCCTCAAGAGAAGCATGTGTCCGACAAAACTGCATGTATCTGGAGTCCCTGGGGGCTCAGTGTGCTGCTTATGAATTATATATTGACAGTAACCAGAATGCTTCTGGTTATATAGGGACTTCATTGTTTGATAAGAAGCAATTGTTCCCATCTTTGATTCCTTTGCAGATGTTAAATCACATTCTATTTCCTACTACTTCAGATCAATTGATCTGTAATGTTAGCACGGAAAAATTTGACTTAGCATTGACCAATAAGATGCTTCTTTTTGCTGCCAACTGGATGATTGAACAGGCATTTGAAACTGACCTTAAGCTGTATATTCTCTGGCTTAGCTGGTATAGTTCCAAGGTGAACCCATACTGCCACTTTTTTAAATCTTTCCTAGGCTTACTAGAAAAAGAAATCAAACATCCTATTTGGAATTATATCATTGGTTGCCGGAGGGAGCTTTTTTCTCAATACCAAGTAGGTCTAGATGCAAAACTCTTTCCAATACTTTCATTGGAGTTGGTAGAATTAACTGCATCAAAAATGTTGAATGGGCATCTCTATAATGGTATTCAGTGCTGGGGATTGCTACAGCTTAGTCTTCAACAGTGGAAAGATGAAAGTGAGTATGACTACAGGGAAGAAACTCATTGTTTCATACCTGTACTGGAGGCCCTAAGAGAGTTGGAAAAAGAGGTTCTGAATGTAATTGTTCTTTCTCCTTCTTTTGACCTATTGTTCCAAATTTATACTAGCCTTCTAGATGATCACATGTTATTCTGGAAGGGCATTAGCTATTGCCGCATTGAATATTTGCTAATATCTTGGCATGCTCTGGAAAAGGATGCAACAAAATTGAAGAGTTTCTTCCCAAAGGCTGTTAGAACTTTAATGGTACAATAGCTATAATATCTTGTTATGGACTTCTTCCTTTTATGCCCAAGTTATACATGTAACATTATTTCTGGTGCTGCAGGAGAGCAAAAATCTGGTTATGGTGTCATCTTGGAGTTTTCATTTGCCCAAGTCAATGCTTTGGGTTCATGGAGGTCATCCACTTTTGCCAGCCTCTGCCAAGATATATGCTAAACAACAGCAGCTTTTGCGTTTCTGTGAATTGGTTTGGCCACCGAAGAAAACCTTATGCAAACAACCTTGTCCTGGTATTCTTATTAGTTTTATTCTCTTACTTTTGGTTGATCAACTATGAAAATGCATTAGAGCATTATTCATTTTATCTTGTTTTTAAGAATATCAACCATTGTCAGGGAATGATTGTTCTGTGGGGGTCGTAGCATCTGATAGGGAACTCCGATCATTGACAATGCAAGGTAGTTTCTGGGCATCGGTACTTATACTGTTATGTTGTTTATAATACATTCATATATATTGTAGAGTTTCTAGACTGCTATTCAGTCTTGACCACTAAGAGATTTCAGGTTCGATGAGAAGAGAAGTGAAGAAGAAGTAGAAGAAAGAGTGGTGAAAGAGCAGTAGAACACAGATTTTGAGGAGAAGAACAGAATGTCAATATTCTGCCGCCACCACTTTAAGTTAATATATATAGGTTTTGCTAGTTACATGAAAGGACATATCTGCCCTTGGTGTTTACATCATAACTGCTAACAAATAACAAACAATATAAAACTGAAACTAGAAATAATAGAATAGCAAAATAACCACAGCTGTGACTAGATACATTCTACCCTATGGACAGAGTGGGACCATAGTTGTGGGGCGCACATCAATGTTCTCTACACTCCCCCTCAAGTTGGGAGTATATGTTCATCATTCCCAACTTGGATAGATCTGCCTCTAGCTTCTTTCTTGATATGGTTTTAGTGAGGATGTCTGCTAGTTGCATACTGGATGTGATGTAAGGGAGGCATATTTCTTGAGATGAGACCCTCTCTCGCACAAAATGGCGATCAACTTCAATGTGTTTGGTTCTGTCATGCTGTACTGGATTATGTGCTATATTAATGGCGGATTGATTATTACAGTACAACATCAGGGGCTTCTCATACTCAATACCCAACTCCTCAAGTAGAAATCTTAGCCATAGGATTTCAGCCACTCCATTGGCCATGGACCTGTATTCTGCTTCAGCACTTGACTGGGAGACAACACTTTGTTTCTTACTTCTCCAGGAGACAAGGTTTCCTCTCACAAGGGCACAATATCTTGAGGTAGACCTTCTGTCATCAACACTCCCAGCCCAATCTTCATCAGTATAGACCTCCACCTTCATGTGATTGTTGTTCTTGAAAAGTATACCCTTACCTGGACATCTCTTCAATTAGGCTAAGATTCTTTCTACCGCAAGAAGATGTGTGGTTCTAGGAGAATGCATGTACTGGCTGACAACACTAACAACATAAGTAATATCTGGCCGAGTGAGGCAGAGATATAGGAGTTTTCCTACCAGTTGCTGGAACATAACTTTGTCTTCAAGAAGCTCCCCACTCTCGACACAATCCTGTGATTCTGTTCAATTGGTGTATCTGCAGGCTTGACACCTAACTTTCCAGTTTCTGCCAACAGGTTTAGGACATATTTCCTCTGAGATATAAAGATCCCCTGTTTGGATCTAGCAACCTCAATACCCAAAAAATATCAGAGTACACCAAGGTCCTTCACCTCAAATTCTTGGTGAAGAAGCTGTTCAAGAGACTCAATCTCATGGCTATGATTCCATGTGACCACAATATCATCAACATATACAGCCAGTAGTGTCAAGGAGGACTCCACCCTCTTGATGAATAGGGTATGATTTGATTGGGCCTGTACATATCCAAACTTCACAAGTGCTAGTCTGAATCTATCGAACCAAGCCCTAGGTGACTGTTTCAAACCATACAAAGCCTTGTTGAGCCGGCATACCTTCTTACCTATTTCTGCATCATAGAATCCAGGAGGCAAATGCATGTAAACTTCTTCCTATAGATCTCCATTCAAAAAGGCATTTTTCACGTCCATTTGGTATATAGGCCAAGTGTGACTTGCTGCAAGGGACAATAGAACTCGAATAGTAGTCATCTTGGCTACCGGTGCAAATGTCTCCAAGTAATCTATGCCATAAGTCTGTGTAAACCCTCTTGCAATTAACCGAGCTTTATACCTCTCAATAGATCCATCTGCATTATGCTTCACCGTAAATACCCATCTGCATCCAACTGGTTTCTTTCCTTTTGGCAAATCAACTACCTCCCAGGTGTTGTTTTTCAACAGGGCATCCATCTCAACTTGCATTGCATCTTTCCATTCAGGGACGGATAGGGCTTCTTGCACTGTTCTTGGAATAGAGACATTGGAAATGGAGCTAAGGTAGGACCTGTAGGTAGGAGATAGGCGATCATAGGATAAAAAATGGGAAATACAGTGGGTTGTGGATGTGGTACAATGTCGTTTCCCTTTACGGACTACAATTGGAAGGTCAAGATCAACTGTAGGGAAAGTCTATGTGGGCTCTGGGACTGAAGTATCTGGACCTGGAGCTGCAGATGAGATTGGAGCTAGTCTGGACTGTTGATGATCAGGATCAACTTGCCTACACCGCCTGTGATAAACCCTCAACTGCTGATCCCTCTGACCACCCTCACCATTGCAGCTCTCATCACCCAATGGAATAGGTAAAGGAACTGCCCCACTCTCACTGCTCTCCTCCTGAAGACAAGAACTCAAACCCCCACTCTCACTACTCTCCCCCTGAGGGGCAACCCGAGGATAATAGGGTGTCCCCTCAAAGAAAGTGACATCCATGGAGACAAACTTCCTCCCGGAGACAGGATCATAACAGCAATAACCCTTTTAAGTTTGTGCATAACCAAGGAAGATGCATTTGGAGGCTGAACAAAGCAAGTGCAACCAAACGTCTTAAGGGGAGTAGAAAACAAGTCCTCACGTGGGTGTAGAAGCGAAAAAGGAGATCGCATATCAAGGACCCTGGAAGGGACCTGATTAATAAAGTATACTGCCGTGAGGATAGCATCCCCCCAGAAGCGAATAGGGACATTGGAAGTAAACATGAGGCTTCTAGCCACTTCCAAAATGTGCCTATTCTTCCTCTCGGCAACTCCATTCTGCTGAGGTGTATGAGGGCAAGAACTCTGGTGGATAACCCCATGATGAAGAAGATAAGACGTCAATGATTTAGCAAAGTATTCCTTTGCATTATCAGATCTGAGAACTTTGATCTTGGCATCAAATTGGGTTAGGATCATTTGGTGAAAATTTTGGGTCAGGGAAGGTACCTCATCTCGTGAACGCATGAGATAAACCCAAGAAAAACGGGTATGGTCATCAACAAATAACAAAAAGTATCTGTACCCACCCATGGAAGGGATATGATAAGGCCCCAAACGTCAGTATGCACAATATCAAAAGAATTATCACTCATTTTATTACTCAATAAATAAGGCTTTCTACAATGCTTAGCAAACTCACAACTTTCACACCGCAGCTGAGACAACTCAATAGACTCAAATAAAGTAGGAAACAGACTCTGTAAAGATCGAAAAGACAAATGACCTAATCGGTTATGCCAAAGCGTAACCGGACTCACACTTTGAGAAACAAAAGACAACTTCTGTACTGACTCTCCCTGATGGAACCGCTCCTCGAGCAGATAGATCCCATTCGTCTCACGGCCAGTCTCAATCACCTTCTGCGTCTCTAAGTCCTGAAAAACGCATCGGTCAGGGAAGAAGGTTACTGAGCAGTTCATATGCTTGGTAATACTACTGACCGAAAGAAGGTTAGTATCAAGCTTAGGAACATGCAAAACAGATGATAGGGAGATAGTATCTGAAAGCTTGATGTCACCCTTCCCAGAAATAGGAACCAGGGAGCCATCAACAATAGATACTTTATCCCTACCAGAAGACAAATGGTAAGTAGTAAACAATGAAGGCAAGCTAGTCATGTGATCAAATGCACCTGAGTCTATTACCCAACAAGGTTTAGTAGTACCTGGAGCTGAGGCATGATAGGCTGAAGCTCGAGTACTTGAATGGGTGAAGGCAGATGTGACAGGGGCTGATGGAGGCTGCGGTGGCGGAGCTGAATTTCCAACCTCCTTTTCTAGCTGTATTAGGGCAGCCCGAACTGTAGCTAAGGTCTCCAAAGATGTTCCTTTTGTGCTAGATGAGGATGCTGAATTAGTGTTCATGGCTACATGAGCAGTGCCCTTCTTGTTTCTTAACTTCACAGGAACCAAGTGGGGATACAGTTTCCAACATGTCTCTTTTGTATGTTTGGGTTTCTTACAATGTTCATATACTACATCTTTCTTGTCTTCCTTCCTCCTGTCCTTCTCTGAATCACCTCCTGATTTTGGTGTAGCCGCTACAAAGGCTGATGTGGGTTGCATCATAACCTTCCTTCTGGTCTCTTCACTGTGTACAAATGAGTTAGCCTGAGAGAGAGTCACACTGTCTCTAGTCAAAATCTGCTGCCTCACAATATCATATTCTGAGTTCAGTCCCGCCAGGAACTCAAACACTTTGTTTGTCTCAATGTGCTTTCTATGGGTCTGAGCATCTTTGGGACTCTCCCACTCAAGAGTCTCTAAGTGATCAATCTCGTGCCATAGGGACTTCAAGGTAGAGAAGTAAACCGACACCCGTTTCTCTCTTTGTTTAAGGGTGTTCACTTCACATTTCAATTCATATGCTCTGGCAACATTAAGGGGTTGGGAGTAAGTTTCTTTCATAACATCCCATATCTCCTTAGCTGTCTTTGCCCACAAATAATTCCTGCTAATCTGAGGCTGCATAGAATTACACAGCCATGTCATAACCAAGTAGTTTTCTTGCATCCACTTGGTATATGTCGGGTCTCCCTTGGAAGGTTCTTTCATATCTCCCAGGAGATACCCTAATTTACCTCTTCCACCAATAGCCATCATGGCTGATTGGGCCCATTCTAAATAGTTTGATCCATCAAACTTTACGGTCGTAATCTGACCACCCATCTCAGAAATACCACCATAACTGATGTTCCCAAGACTGTCTTCTGCTTGAATTTTAGACTCCATTTCTGTCAAGTCTCAAAAAAGCACTTGAATCACCAATCACAATCAAAACAGTATAGGCCTGATCTGTATTCTCAGTGTATGTGCACAAAACCGGAATAATTCTGATTTGAAACCAACTAGCCAACACAGCAGTAGCTGTCCGTAGATCTCTAACTCCCTTACAACTCTGAGAACATCTTTAAAAAAAAACTGATATGCTAGGGAAAGTTAGGGTTTTAATCAGTCTTGAAAGGAAGCAATTCAGTCGCACAGTCCAAACTATATAGATGAGCTTGCAGTAGGGTTTTAATCAGTTCTGAAAGGAAGCAATTCAGTCGCATAGTCCAAACTGTATAGATGAGCTTGTAGTAGGGTTAATAAGAAACCCTAGAATCTGATTGGACCTACCAATAAACTTAAGAGTAGCTCTAGGTAGATCACAGGGTTCAATCAAACACTAGGGCTTGCCGCAAATCACTTTCAAACCCTAGAGTAGAGAGAAACACAGTTCAACCAAGGTTTGTTGTAAAACCCTAGTGAATCGAAGAGAGAAAGAATTAGAATGGTTCGGCCTTCCCCTCCAGATAGGTCCAACCTATCTTCTCTGATAGAACTTCTCTTAAAAAGTAAACAACTTACAAGGAAAAATTAGTTTGCTGCCTTCTAGGGTTACCTGAACCCTAGTCTTATCTGATCCTTCCTGACCACCAACACTTTGCAACCCTAGCAAGTTTCCAACAGCTGCTAGCACCTCTGGCGATCTCCAAGAATCAGTTTGCGAACTCCTCCTCTTCAGCTTTCAGTCCTAGGGAATTCTCATGTGGTCGGCTGGTATTAGACTCACATGAAAAACCCTAACTTGGCTCTGATACCATGTAGATTTTCAAGACTGCTATTCAGTCTTGACCACTAAGAGATTTCAGGTTCAATGAGAAGAGAAAGTGAATAAGAAGTAGAAGAAAGAGTGGTGAAAGAGCAGAACACAGATTTTGAGAAGAAGAACAGAATGTCAATATTCTGCCGCCGCCACTTTAAGTTAATATTATATAGGTTATGCTAGTTACATGAAAGGACATATCTGCCCTTGGTGTTTACATCATAACTGCTAACAAATAACAAACAATATAAAACTGAAACTAGAAATAACAGAACAGAAAAATAACCACAGCTGTGACTAGATACATTCTACCCTACGGACAGAGTGGAGCCACAGCTGTGGGGCCCACATCAATGTTCTCTACATATATATATATATATATATATGCCTTGTTTCTTCTTTTATGGTAATTGGTACTTATTTGGTTATCTGAATGATCTCATTATTTTTGTTTAGGTGTTTGCATGTCATCATATTTTACAAGATGTGATCAAGATGATACCCACATTGTTGAACAATTGGAGGAAATGTATCAGGTTTGCTTTCAAATGTCTTCTAAGAATTTTGTTTCCGTTTTTATGTTGTTTCATTTTTGACTGGTTGAATTTCATTGTAGATGCTTATGACAAGGTTTGAATATGAGAAACATAAGCTGGAGTCAGTCTTGGCATCTAATCAGAATGTTTTGGCTGTGGGAAACTCAACTGCTTGTTGTGCCTTTTACCCTGAAATGATGTGTGAGAAATCTGCTTTTGATAGTTGGCAGGAGATTCTTCCCATAATTGACAACTCCAGTTTAGCTCTTGACATGGAGCTACTCTCAGAATTATCAAAGACTATTTTGTTTGATGCAAATGAACAATACTTGGTAAGTGAAGACATAACTGCTACTATTTGTATTTGTACATTTCCAATTTTATGGCAAAGCTTTTACCAGACAATTTTCTACCTAAACTTTGTAGGTAATATCATGTTAATACATTTGTCTCTTTGAAAATGTCATTGACTTGTTTTAATAAAGAAAAAGGGTCTTTATGTGAGAAGAAGATTTGTAATGATGTGGAAGATATATGCCTATAGCCAAACCTTCTACCAAAAGCCAACTTGGATTTGAGCTTTTGCCGTAAAGAAGCACTCTTCTTACTGACCAAGACTTGCAACCCCGGGTTTTTATTTATTTTTGATGAGTAACTTGCAACTCAGGTATTATAGTCTACTAATTTGGATGGAGATGGATGCCAAGGTCCCCTAGTTCCATTGAGGTAGTGGGCAAGTCCCCAAAGTCCTTTAGACTCTTAGGAAGAGTCCAGTGTTCTAAAAATCCAAGGGAGACTATCTGGTCCTATTAAGGTTGAAATATTGGTAGTGTATCTTATCAGTGTACATATTGCAATACACTTTGGATACACATGGATACGGTGGAAAGATATGTATACACTTGGATACATTGAATAAAGTATAAACACGTAAGAAATGCATATTTTAATAGTTTATATGAAGAGATGCATCACAATCAACAGTGTCAAGAGTATGGAAACATGTAGATATCATACAATAATTTTACTAGTAATTAATGAAACAATATTTGAGCTTTCCATTCTACCGAAAATTTGATTACAAGATATGTTAAATTGTTGTTTGATCAATGATTTGATATATCATTGGTAAATCCATCTTATAGTTCATCTATACCATGAAAATCATTTAGAAAAGATAAATTAAATCTTTTTTTTTTATTTTCACTTTCTTTCTAAATTAAGAAAAGCTTCTTTTTTTTATCAGAAAAAGGGATTCATTAGATTAGGATATGAAATAAGTTTGATACAATGTTGGTGCTCTCCAACCAACCCAGGCTTACAGCTTTACACTTTTGCCCAAAACAAAATATGTCTATTTACCCTTTGTTTTGCTAATACATCTGCCATCCCATTTGCAATTCTTCCCTCTCAGCATGTCTGCTATTTGGAACCAAACCACAAGATAAATCTTTTATCCCTTTCATCTTCTTTTGTACAAATGATAAGGTGTAGTTAATATCAATAATTGGTACATAGTCCATGTGGAAATGTCAAAGTGTTTAGAACAATGCCCAAAAAATCCTTGCACTTGGCATCACCTTGACAACTATGCATCAACGGTAATATCTAAGGTATGGTTGTTCAGTTATGTGCATCTTTATTCACATCGCAATTATTATACATTGGATGTGATTGTAGATTTTGATTTATTGTATGGGTCCTTCAATAATCCACAATCCTTGCCCATTTAACAATTCTTTTATTTGCAGCATTTGTCCAACATGTCTGAGCTTTTGAAGTTTACATTGAATTTTTCATTGAATTTCTCCTCAAGACCTCCTACAGATTTTGTACCGCATCAGAAAATCCTGTGGGCATTGGAAGCATCATCTTCATCCAATATGGGTTGGATTTCATTTATTTTTGTTTTTGTTTTCCTGTTTTTTTTAAGTTGCATTTTTAATTAACTTTTGACTTCTGCACACAGTGAAAGCAAATATTGCAAGTTTTGTTCTTGAGATGTGGTTTAAGTGGCACTCATTTTTATGGAGCAGTTGTCCTGAATCAGTAAAGGTTTACACAAAACTTTCAGATAGGTTTTTCAAGGGAATATTTTTTAATCATCTTCCTGCACTAGTTCCACTTAATCCTGAGTTTCTTGCAGATTGATGACTGTGAGTTACGACAACCTTATCTGCTTTTCCAGCCTATCATAACCACTGTGCTTGAGGAGATTCTGTAAGATCTTTTTTTTTCCTTTCTTGTTTTTCCTTTTTATTTATATTTTTATGTATGCCTTACATGGCACCGGGGGTGGGGCTCATATTATGCTTGGAATCCTCAGTTAATTGCCTACTTTTAGATATACAAATTGCTGAGTTGTGTATCATCGGTCTCTGATTTTGGACTTGAAAGTATACATCAATATGCTTCTTTTTTGGTGTATTTATGACAGGCAAGGTAAATTTCCTATCAAGGATTATTCTTTGCACTGCTTGAAGCTTAGAGTTACTTCACGTAACCTTTGGGAATGTTCATCTCAAGTGAAAGATATTCCTAATATTCTTTTCTCTTCTGCTAACTCTCTTTTCCAGCAGGTAATAGTCTTTTTGTAAGTTGGAGTTTTATCTATGAGACTTTTGTGTTGTTTTCTAATTTTCTTTTATTTTTCATCAGATTATCTTTGCACACAAAAAATCTTTTGAGGAAGATAAATTTTTGGAGATCAAGTCATTTTTGTGTTCCATTGAGGGGAGAACAATTGAGGTACACATTTCCCCTGAAACCTTTTGGATCCAAGTGGTGAAGTTCTCAAGAATCATGTCATCTAAATGTTATTATGTTGTGTTAAATTAAAGGAAAATTACATAGGATTCATAGAAAGAAAATGAAAACAACTAGGAAAAGGTATAGAAGAAAATGTTACAGAAAAGAGGAGATAATGAAGGGTTGAGAGATCCATCCCATGGACGCCCAAAGATTGCGGAATAAGGGGCGAATTTCAAAAATTTTTCTCTCCCTTCAACTGGGAATCACATTCTCTATTTAGAAAATCATATTTTCAAGGATCAATCTTGAACCTTAAACTGAACCAGATATGAACCAAAAGGAATGGGAGAGAATAATACCTGATACGGAGAAGTAATATCTCCCAACGAAGGTGTTCACGCCCAAGGAAGGATCCAAAGACTGCTCCCACTGAAGATGGCGCAGTGCAGGATGGAGCAGAATCAGCAGTGTTCTTCCCAAGAACTCTGTCCTTCACAAGAAACAACAGGATGGAACGTGAGCACAACTTCCCTTTTCAGTCATTTCTTAAAGAACTGATGTCAAGATCCAATCTTGACTTCTCCCACAGCTGGAGATCGAACTGGCAAACAGGGCGGCAAGAGCAGGGAGGTGGCAAGAGAGTATTCGCAGAGTGCAGAATTCTCTCTTCTTGATTTCAGCACTAAAGAGGATCTGATGTGTTTCTTGGTCTCTCTCAAGGCTGCCGCCCCCTCCTTCCTTTTGTTAACTTGAAAAGATCAGCTCCTAATCCCATTAGGAGGTGCTTATCCAAATCATATTTGGATCAGCCTTCTCTTCTAGTGATAAGGATAAACCCTTATCTTCTCTGCAGATTAGATTAGCTTTATCCTAATCTTATTAGGAGGTTTCTAGATCTGAATCACATTCAGATCTGGACTCTCTGAGTGGATAGGATTAAGACCCTATCCTAACTGCTAATCCATCTCAGAATTCGCCCCTTTAATTAACTAAATTAATAGCCCAGTTCGAAATGGGCTTTAGGCCCATTAAGCTTATGTGCTCACTTAACCTTTCTAACTGCTACCCAGTTGGGCTTCCTTGTATGGCGTGGGACCCAAGCATTGATCTACACATCAGCCACATGGGTTCGGCCCAGCCTTTGTTACAAGGCTTGGTCGAATACACTGTTAAGACAGTGCACCCCCTGAAACCCATCAAATGGGCTCTATGGGCCCAACACTTACCCTAAGTGGTCCCTGGGGCAAGCCACCTTGTAACACCCAGGGACTGTGGGCAAATGCAAGATTAGCCCATCAGGTATTATCCTCAATGGTCTTACACTTAACCTCTCAGCCCATAATGATCATACACTGCCCGACAAGAGAGGACCTCTCCCTCGGCTGCAAGGAACAGTATTGCACTCTCCACTTATATGGATCCCGGGAATTAAAACCTTTTGCAAACATTTTAGAAACCATAATATATATACTTTTATATTTCATATAAAATATACTTTGCAAAACAAATCTCAACGGTTGAAATCGGCTGTCGGCAGTCTTGGTTTCCAACAGTGAGAGTGCATCCCCGATCATTACCTTTATCCGACAAAGGGGCTGATCCTGTCACTATGATCACCCACTCAGATGAATTCTCAGATTGTCCCAACATACCCAGGTTTCGACCCCCGCTAAGGATCTCACTGATTGGTACATCAAAGACACCCTGATCCGACACCTAGTGCAGTATCATAATCGAGTCTAGGGGTCGGGTGTAACTTTCCAGTTTTTCCCATCAATCTCCAAGGTCCAGGGCAATACTGGAAATCTGGTCCAGTTCAAAGATTCAATTAATCCCATACTGTATGTGCCTAGGGTCTCACCCCGGTAGCTGAGACAAGCCACCCCAACCGACTTGGTGGCACCACAGTGTCAGCCTTGTCAGGATAGGTCTCCCCAGACCGACCCACTGGCTGTGAACATTCTAAACTAACACGAGTCTCAATAAGTGTCCAGTTTAAGGGTAATACACAGAAACATACCAAGGGAACATGAATCAAATATGTACTTTTATTCATTTACAATAAACTCATAAAGTACATCAATTTTGATTGAAGCTAAGGGCATACAAAACTGTCTAACAGATAATGCCCATCAGCTCAAGAAAAAGCATCCTAAACGACATCCTCCCAAATCAACAAAAAAAGAAAAACAAATTAACAAAAAGGAAAGAGTGAAGAAAAGGTTATGCACCACCATAGCTAACAATTGAGCAGACACAACACTGGAACCTTCTAAACAGCAAATAAAGAAACCAACAGCTCAAGGCAAGGTTCAAATATTGATACACGCTGATATTCCTGAAGGGGTGTATTGAGACTTTGAACTTTGCACTTTTTTGTATTTTTTTCAAAGTTTGAGTTTGGGCATTTTTATGTGTTTTACTTATTAAAAATAATTCTTCATATTGAAATTTTGAACCTTGGCTGGAGGGGAGGGCGAATGCTGTTGTTTTCTACCGTCATATGGGAGGAAAATTCGAATAGGGGTTTTGGAACCAAAATGGCCTATTTATAAGATACAATTGGGGGGGGGGTCATTTGAAGTTGGGCATGTGGGATTTGAAAGGGTACACTTGAGATCCATTGGAGAGCTGAAGCTTCAAGAAGAGGGGAGTTTCAATGAGAAAGATGTGGCTGTTTCTTAAATCTGTGAATGAATAAAAAGGAGACAGTTAGATGTGAAGGTAAAAAATTAGGTCTATCATACCACCACAGAGGGGCTGAGGAATTGACAAGAGAGTAGATTTGGGTTGTACCTATGCTAGGAAGTTGGAAAAAAAAAAAAAAAAAAAAAAAACCCGAAAAGATGAATGGAAATGTGATAACAATGACGTAAATACATCAGTCCAAGAAAAGTTGAATCAGTAATGCATCCCTCCAGCATGTGATAACAATGATGACAATAATTTATCAAAAGAAAAAACAATGATGACAATAGTGGCACTGAACAGAATGGAATGGCAAAACTGGATTCATGTAGCAGATCACATATAGTTGGATCTAGGCTTAGTTTATTTTATTCTGTGCAACTTCATTGTGTACCTTGTTTACTATTGCTGACTCTCATTACAGAAAAGTACTCTCCAAACAATAAGCCGGATTATTGCAACATCAAGCCATGGCAGATTGACTTCGTTAAGGGAGACATATATTGAACCACTTCTCCAAGTATTATCCATGCAATACTCATCAAATGGTAAGGTTTTAAAATTTTTGGATTACTGTTTTTCATATGAATGCAGGGTTTAGAAAGATACTTCCGGGTCTTTTACTAAGGTACTTCTGTATGTCAGGTTTCATTTATAATCTTGGTTGTGCATGGGTGTTTATTGGGGGACTACGTTTCCATCTATTGTTGAATTCCAATGATCTAGATCCAGCAATGAAGTATTCAATCAGACATTCTCATTTGATGGAAAAGATTTCGATGGTTGAACTTGAAATCAAGGTAGGTTTTCAGAACTCTATTACACCAATATTGTCTGCACAATCAATGTTTTTGCCCTGTGTGGAAAGGGTTCATGCTTAAAGAGCATAGACATGTCTTGGCAAGTATTCTGTATCAGACATAACATCAATTGCATGTATTCTATGCATGGAATGTACATTCTTTCTGATCATTTAACTTTATTAAATATATGTTGAGCTGCCATCAATATAAGATTAATGCACAAACCCTTTCAACAAATTTCTGTCTGATAAATTTAACTTCATTCTGGTATATTGCTTATTTTAGGTACGACAAGAATGTGATCATTTAGCAGGAAGATTTTCTATAAGAGATAACCTGAAAGAAAAAGCAATCTTGCTGGAGAAGCTTGAAGCAGAGAAAAGGAGGCTACAGAAAAAGGTTATGGAATTTTCTATTTTCAGTGCTATCACTTTCTTTCTAGTCTCCTTATCTTGTTTAGACGGTTGAAGTAATGAACAGAATGTCCATAACATCCTGTCTTTTATGATCCAAGGCAGCATCCCGGAGTACCATCTATTACTTGTTCTTAGCTTTAATTGCACCATTGTTTTCTCTTTTGTTCAATATTGTAATGGTGTCAAAATTTTCAAGTTGAAACAACTTTTTGAAATATGTCATGCAATGGGTCTCTTTTTTTGAAGTAAGCTCTTTTAATAGATGTGATTTTGTATTCAATCGATAGTTTCTTTCAGTATAAAGGGTTGTGCACCGTACAACTTTTTTATGGTTGTTACTACTTTCTCCCTTTACTCATTGTTAAATTTGATTTCCTAATTCTTTTTATTAGTCATAGAAAGGGAAATGTACATTTTTTTGTGTTAAACATATGAAGGTGCTTTTATGTGTTCATTCAAGATATTCTATTTTTTGGATATTCAATTATTGCTAACATAATCCTTATGAGGTGAACAGATTGTTTGATTTTCTGGATAAATGATTCTAAGAATTAGTGTCATCTTATTGCAGTTCTTTATATTTTGAATTTTGATTCCCTTAATCCAGTGTAACTTCCTTCTATTAATTTACTAAGAATCTTTCACAAGCAATGAACCATCTCGGGTTGGTTCTGATATCTTTCATGCCCGGAGATGCCTTGGTAATGTCTTCTTTTGTTCTTTATTTTGACATTTTTTTCTCATTTATAGGTCATTTTTCGTCCTGAGCCTGGCAAGTTTATAAAGCTAAAATCGGAGTGTGATGATTTTCTTGGGATGGTCAAATCTTCTTCTGCTTTGATAAAGAATCTTGATGGCATGTGTACACAGCAGCTGATTGATCAATCTTGTAATTGGCAGGTAAAGAATGATCAATCTTGATCTGTAACTGTTTATCATTATTCTATATACTTTGTGGCTACTGTTTTGGTGTAGTTAGTAAATTTTCAACATTGCTTTTTGTGTCTTTGGTCTTTCAGGAGACAGCAACTAGATTTATTGCTCGATTATCAGAGGAGTATGCAACATACATTGATATAATTCAACCTATTCAAGTTTCAATTTATGAAATGAAATTAGGCATATCACTGGTTGTGTCAAGTGCATTGCAGAAAGTGTTTCTGAATAAGGTTGAAGAAGACAATTTTGACAGGATTCTGGTTGTTCACCTAACCCTTTGTTTCCTTATTCTTCATAGTTTTATGCAAACACATAACTGACTTAAAAAAAAATCTCCTTTTCAGGAAAGTATATACTCTTTTATGCGATTCCCTAGAGTTTGTGCAGTCAAAACCTATTCTTTCAGCACCAAAAGCGAACTCATTAATCCATGTTCCGAATTTGATTTTGATGAAGATCACCAGAGAATAGATATGAATTTGCTGAAGTTGTGTACTCCAAAAGGAGATACATGCCCTGATAGAATGGTATATTTTCCTTTGTTAATATACTGAGTACCTGTAGTAATCATTGAAGTATTGTCTTGTGACCAAATGGTTCACATTGGTTTGCAGGTCTCTTTCTTTGAATCACATACTTCTCTGTATCATAATATTCTTGTTCGAATTATGCATTCTGTAGTCCACTCACTGCTTTTGGATAATTCCTCTTTTATGGTGAGAACTTGCCTCTCCAAATGATGCATAACAGAGATGGTTCTAGTAATTCAATAATATATATAGTTGATATGACATTAAACCTTTCCTCGTGAATCAGATTTTGAATGAGATATTTGACCAATTTGCAAGCATGTGGATGAATAAGAAAGTTCAAGAAAAAGTAAAGGAAAATGATGAAGCTCTGCAGTTCAAATTCAGGCCCCGTGCATTCAAGATAGAAGATATATTGGAAGTTGATATATCATCTATTAGAAATTCTTCAAATGAGAGTTTGTGTTCAGAATGGCAAGAAATTCTATCAGAGGAACTTAATGAAAGCGTAATATTTCGTTATTTCTTTGTTGATAATAGTCTCAGTAGTTAAACATTTGTTGATCCTTTTCTCGTTTCTTTCTGGATATCCTAGATACAACTCTTGATCTGTTTTGCAGGTCCCTGCTGGTGAGTATGAAAATCTAGAAGAAGAATGGAACCTTGTGCAGGAATCCTTTTTAATTAATATGGTCCATCTCCACACCCAGCTTTTTGGGTCAATTGATCTCGTTGCAAATGTAAGCTCTCTTTCTTGTTATGTACATGTCTTCTAAAATAGTATCAAGATGAAAAGCTAGATTGGGAGGTAGGGGGTCTGTGCAACATGAATATATTTGTTTTTCTTGTGTTTCAAAAGGCTACATCAGCCAGAAAAAACTCTTTCTTGGATGTGAATTTTTTCAAAACAAAGTGGAAACATTTTTAGTTTGATTCAGGACACATCAGCCAACAAAAAAGATGCTTTTGGAAACAAAAAAAAATGTTTTCACTTTCGTAGGGCTGATATAGACTATTATTTGGTGTGTCACACACACATTAAAATCTTCTGTACACTCTCTTTATGAAACATAATATCAAACTACCAGTTGACTTCAAACTAGAGAAGACAAACAATTTTGGTGTTGTGTCTAATGAGTCGACCAGACCAAGAAAAGGATATTTATATTAGAGAAATAGAAGGACAAATATGTTCCTAAGTCTCAGTTTCGAAAGAACACAAATACAAATATGTACAGTGCAAATACATACAAAATAATATAAAATACAGGGTTTTGCACTCTACATAATTGTATTTGTACTCCTTCTAAACTGAGCCTAAGCTACAAGAAGAAACAGTACACAATAAAAGAATAAAAGTATGTCTAGCTGATGTAGGGGCTAGCATCAGTTTGCCCGTAGGAAAAGTATGTCTAGCTCTTTTCATATCTTTTGTGAATGTGTTTGCCAGCTCAAGGTTGGAAGATACATGAGGAAGTGAGATGTGGCCGACAGTGAGGAGATCCTGGATATAATGACAATCCACCTCAATATGCTTCATTCTCTTGTGAAAAAATAGGATTAGAGGCAACCTTTAATACTGAGGTCACGTAAGAGACAGTCCCCTTTACATATCTGATGATATGACGCACAACTGTCAGGTGAGATTGATGGGGAGTAGAAACAAACTAGATAACAATTTGGACCGCATAAGATATGTCCGAGTGTGTCATTGTAAGGTAGATAAGGCTTCTCACAAATTAACGATAAAGAGTAGCATCTTCTAGAAGAGGACCTTCATCCTTAGCTTCAGATTTATTTCCAAAGGAGTATCAACTATCTTAGTATCTGTGAGGTGAGCAAGTTTGACCAAGTCAATAGCATACTTTTGCTGATTAACAACGTATCCATTGGAATTATGATAGGCTTTTAGGCCCAGAAAGTATGTCATGGGACCTAGATCCTTCATCTTGAAGGATTGGCTGAGAAGGTGCTTCAGCCAATGTTTACCATCCTGGTCCTCTCTACTTATGAGCATATTATCCCTCTCTACGTTTAGGGAGCGCCTCAAGGTGTACACCTTTCACGCCTTTTAAAATATTGACCACAAGTAGAAAAAATTGCTAGACATCAACTCATGACTCTTCTCTTCAGTCATAATACTAGCAATATCTCCCTTGGTTGAGCGGCAAAGGATAATGTGATAAACTTTTCCAGATGGTCATACATTTGGTTGTATGAAAATATCTGTCTTAGTTTGATATTGTCTTGAGATGTTTGACATGTTGCTAAACCTTTTCCAGATGGTCATACATCTCCTTGGCTATTTGGAGACCCCTCACAGGGATAGCAATATCTGTAGTAACAGAACTAGAACCCTCCAGGATGCAATCTGGGCATTATTAATCTTCCAAGTTCACATCCCCTTTGCATTGGTTTCATAAGCTTGGTCGTAGTTCAATTTATATATCTCCACAGACCCTTTCGCCCAACATAAAACTGAAAATGAAATTGCCATAGGGCATAGTTGGGCTCATCGAACTTAATAGGAAGCACATCACCCCTTTTGGAAGCAATTGGAAAAGGTAAAGTAAAGAGAACAACCACAGATAAGCTGAAAAGGGGTGAAAAGTCTTTGACAGTACAAAAAAGGAAAGTTGTCAGGTAAATTAAACAAGAGGAGGCATCTAGGAAATCAGATCCAATCTTCACCAAAAAACAAAAGTGGGCTGAAGGATCAGCCTTGGGCGACACTAGATCCAGAATCTTAGGCCAAGTGGATCTGCCACTTGAGAGAAATCATGAGAACACTTAATTGAATAGTGTTCCTGTCCAGAAAAATCAGATCTCATTGTTCTAATTGAAACAGTTCCAAGAAGGTGCTAGATGCTAGTGCAAGTAGGCGAGAAGAGAAGCCTAATTGATGCTCAATAGAGGAGAAAGAAAACTGAGATCAATAGCAAGAGAATTGAACCTGCTTTGATACCATGTGAGTGCAGTTCGCATTGTTCTGATTGAAACAGTTCCAAGAAGATGCTAAGTACTAGTGCAAGTAGGTGAGAAGAGAATCCTAATCGATGCTCAATAGAGGAGAAAGAAAACTGAGATCAATAGCAAGAGAATTGAACCTGCTTTGATACCATGTCAGTGCAGTTCGAACTAGAGAAGACAAACAGTTTTGGTGGTGTGTCTAATGAGTCGACTACACCAAGAAAATGATATTTACATTAAAGAGAAATAAAAGGACAATTTTGTTCCTAAGTTAAAAGAATGTGTACAACAAGAACAAGAAACATTAAAACTTTAACCCTCACTATCTTACACAAACCACCAGAGGTAAATTTGTTTTGAAACCTGAAATTCAATAATACATTCCTATCTTTGGTTTTGTAAACAAGAAATGAGCCCTGTAATCTAACAATTCTTCTTTTAAGAATTAATGTTTCTTGCCCAATTGCGGGACCTTTATTTTTGGAACTCACCAAAAAAAAAGATGGATTACAGTGGACAACACCCTTTAATCTAACAATTCTTTTCTCTTTCTTTATTTATTAAAAAAATCTAACAATTCTTTCCTAGCTTGCTTACTCTACTTCTTTGTTTTCCATTTTATATTGATAAGTTTTTAGGAAAAACGACTTCTAACTTTGCTGTTACTACAGTATTGAAACATAAGGTCTTTTGGATATTGTCATCTAGGTGACCAGGTATTGCTTAGGCATTGATTTTTATATAAATAATTTGCATGATTTTAATATGCTTCCCTATTCTCTTATGAGTTAGATTGTTTTAAATGCAATAAATATTTAGGGAGAGAATATTGAGCTGTGTTTATTGTAGAGAAAAGGGAAAAAGAATAAAAGAGCAGAGCCCTTATTCTAGTCATAGTAAGAGAGGAATGATCATAGAAGATTTAGAAAAAGAGAACAAAGAGAAATGCCCCTTTCATGGTTCCACAAAGAAATACCAAAGCAAGGCACAAGGTGATCCCACAAAAATTCTAATCACTTAGGTGCTTGCCTAGGCATTGCCTGGACAACCATGATGAGGTTCAAGGTGGTAGTCTTACTGAGAAACCTGTGAGAATCTCCACTAGAAGTACATGGGATAGAGGTAAGCAAGGAAGGGTAAAATAGAAGGTTTGAGAGTCTCTCTATTCAGCTTTTATTGAGTCTGGTATTGGTATGGTAGTTTATGAGGAAGTGGAGCATTTAGTTTGAGCAACAAGAATTTCTCTGTCTTTAGTCACTTCACATTCATACCTATCTTCCGCTTTGAGCTGTTAGTGTTTTGGAGTTTTCTATCCACTCCCAAATCAGAAAACCCAATCCCTATTAAGTGCTCCTTTCACTATAGAGATTGTGTCAGTTTGACCTGTGCCTTTTCTATGCTGTTTGTTGTATAAAGGCTAAGATGATAATTTTTCTAACTTAACTTTAATTCTTTTCCAACCAACAGATTAATATCTGCTATTGTGCTATATTGTCACCTTTGTATGTAACTTTGATCTTCATGCCATCCACTACTAATTCACTGATTCTTCAATCCAGCCTGGAATTATTCAGGTCTCTGATGCAGACCGACTGTCTTCCTTCTTGGATGCATACAAACTGGGAACCATGATGTTAAAAGGTACCTTATTAGCAAATGAACTAGGGAACAACACTTTCAGTGCAAGGTATCTCTTATACTGTATTTACCTTCTGTTTTCATTGCCAGAGTTACGTACTTTATTGTCCTCTGGCTTGGATGCAAAACTTATGCCAGAACATTTACTCCGCCTGTGTTTGGAGCATGAAAAGAAGTTTGGTCCATCTCATAAAGTGGCTAATGTCTATAATATTTACAAGGTTGTGTAATGGTGTTCTTGAATTTCAGATTGTTGCTTCTTCGCTATGGACTCAAATAGCTAAAACGGTCCCTCTTACTTTTATAGGATTCAAATGCTCCAGTCATGGCTAAAATGGTCAACCCACTTACTCTTTTGAAAAAGCGGATTTTATCTCTTTTAAATGAATGGACTGATCATCCTGGTCTACAGAAAATTCTAGATGTCACTGAAATGCTATTGGGTATTTCACTGACCACTTCACTTGCTAAGGTAATTTAAGTGAAAGGTTTCATCCAGAGGCATATATCTACACCTGGGATTTATGCTTATTCAGTTATTTGTACATAACTATTCACTCACTTTTTATCTGCTCTTCTTCTGTAAAGGCTCTTTCAGGTTTGCAGTTTCTACTTAGCAGGACCTGGGTGTTACAGGAAAATACTTCAAAATTATCTCTTTCCGGTCAGGGACATACACCATAACAATTGTTTTACCTTTTCTTTGTGATTGTCAAACAATAGTATGACAAAAGTCTCTGCCCCCTGTTATAATAAGTTAATAACATATTAGGTCTTTGTGTGCAGATGAACTAGAACCAGTTGTCATGCTGGTTTCCTCTTGGCAAAGGATGGAGATTGATTCTTGGCCTGCTTTGCTTGATGAGATTCTGGAACAATATGAGATTAATGCTGGAAAGGTAAATTGTAGTTTCTTCTACTTACTACTTTTGCTCTTCATACTCTTCATTATAAATATGAGCGTGGAAGGCAGATCATATGGAAAGGTAAATTGAAGTTCAACTGGAGACAAACTTGCTTCTTCTAATAAGCCAAAACCATTCAACTTTAATGGTGAAGTTAAATTCCTATGTTAAGACCTTTTTCTTTTTCCATTTCAATGTTGCAGTTGTGGTTTCCCCTCTATCTGGTTCTTCATCCTGGACATACTACATATACTTCTGAGGAAAGTCAATCTACAATCCAAAGGCAAGAACCAGCTTATTGTCTTCAATTTTTTATTCAATTATCCACTACTATTGATTATTTATATATATATATATATATATATATGAAACCCATGTTTCTGGGAAAAAATGAATCTTGCAGCCTTGAGGAGTTCATGCAAATATCCAGTGTTGGAGAATTCAAGAAACGCCTGAAACTTCTTTGTGCTTTCCATGGCCAGATCAATACCGGCATATGTTTAGGTTCTTATTCAAGGTAAGGCATGCAAAGCACCTCGGTTTGCCTTTCATAGTTCTCACTGGCTGGAAATTTGAATTTGCTACTTTCCATGGCAAGAAAGTTGATCTTGGCAGACTGCAAACCACACACTAACAAGTGTCCTATGTTGCTCATTTTAATTCTTTAAAAAACATTGTGCCAGTATTCATAAACTGCCAACTTATGTATCCAACAGTCAATGTTTACCAGTTGGCATAGATGTTTTGTAAAAGTACTTTCATAAAAGTGATTTTATAAAAGTATTTTCGTAAAAATACTTTTGTAAAAGTACTTCCATAAAATTGCTTTTATAAAAGTACTTTCGTAAAAGTACTTCCACAAAAGTGCTTTATAGAAATACTTTTGAAAAAGTGCTTTTACAAAAGCTCTTTCATAAAATTACTTTTATAAAAGTGCTTTCATAAAAGTACTTTTCATAAATGTACTTTTATAAAAGTGCTTTCACAAAAGTAGACATCTATGACAACAGTTTTGTAGGCAGAGTTTCCTCGAAGAATGAAAATAAGCAAGATGGGCATGATTATTTTTCATGTTGCATGCTAATGTTGTTCATTCTAAAAAGAATGTGGCCCATGGCAAGAACTTTGTAACCAAACACTCGAATGTTATTCATTCTTGCCTAGAATGAGGAAGAATTAAAAGAATGAGGCCCAGAGCAGTGAACCAAACATGGCCTAAGAAACAAATTATACTTTTCTATAGGAACATGAACTGTATAACAATACATTTACAAATGATACCTCAAGAGAGAGAGACAGAGAGAGAGAGAGAGAGTCAACTAGAATTTTACTTTCCTCTGGATGAATGTTTTAAAACACGGAGGCGTGAGGCATAGTTAGAACACAAGAGGCATAGTTCAGGGCATTTTGGGAGTGCCTCGCTTGGAGGCGCGCCTCCAGGCGTACGCCTCCCATGCCTTTTAAAACACTGATTTTAACTTATTTAGTATGTATTCCTGGTCCAGAAAGCAACATCCGGAAATATGAAGTTTGAATGAACCATATATAACTAAAGAGGCATGTATTATGTTATCTTCTGTATACTTACATACCCTATACATTGTATAAGGTCCAATACTGTTAGCTCTCAATGATTCAAGACTCATTCAAGATACTCCATCATTTTGATATTTGTTCATTGAGAAAGAGACTCGTTTCTGCTCATGTCATTCTTTTTATCTATTTCCCTTTAAAATATTTATCTCACATTCTGCAGTATCAAGCTGTTTAAATGGAAAAAAAATAAGACTTCTAAAAAAATCCTGACTTCTCTGCCCAACATTGTTCTGATTCTGCTTAATTGTGCAGTCCTCGTTTGATGGAAAACCTGAAGATCTTATACAATATTTTTGGTTTTTATATACAATTTTTGCCCATGTAAGTGTTCTATCAATTGCTTCAATTTATAAACTGCACTCAGTTTCTTTTTTGGCACTATTTTTTGCTTTAAGAAGTCTTGGTTCCGTTTTAGATAACTCCATTAACACTGTTGTTTTTTTGTTATTCAGAATCTCAGAGCACATTGAAGCTAATAGGAGAAACATTGAGACTGAACTCAAAGAACTTGTAAAACTTTGCCGGTGGGAGCATTCTGAGAGTTATTTGTCAATGGAGAGCTTTAAAAGGACCAGGCAAAAGCTTCGGAAACTTATAAAGAAATTCAATGTAATTAGTTTCTCTTTATCTTTCTCCTTATCTTTGTTTTCTCTTTTTTTAAGTCATATCTAAACATTTAAAGCTCTTTTTATTCAATTTTGCCTTTTTCAGGTGCTGTAGCCTCTCATTATGATAAAAACTTCATATGCGTATTACTTTCTTATGTTTCATATTTTGAAAACTGCTCCGTTTTATGTAATTAATGTGATTTCCCTTGATGTCTTTACTAGAAAGACATTACAGCCTCAAACTTTAATATTTCAGTTTTTTTTCTTTTGAAGAGGCAAAGCATTGCTTGTAATTTAGCCAAAAAGATAAGCTATTTGGAGCATATTTGATTTTTCTAGATGGTTATATTTAGATTCTGTCATTTTCTTTTATTTTAAAACTTGATGGAAAGTTAGAAACAAAACTTTGAAATTTTTGCACTAAAGGTGAGTATTGGATAATAATTGACAAGAAAAATTAAGAAACAGATGGTGGTCCTGGGCTGTAGCATTGTAGCTCCCAACAGGTAACAAAAGGAGTTAACTGAAACTGAGATGGTTTGGCCATGTGAGATAGCAACTGAAGATGTAATGCAATATGATGCTGCCCAAGTTGAAGGTTTTAAAAGGATAAGACCAAAAATAATAGGTTTGTGAGAAGAGAGTTGTATATTTTTGCTCAAAGAGAATAAAATCTTGGTAGGGTGCAAGATTCGGATCAGTTTCATTTTGATAGGGTGCAAGAGAGCAAGCATGATATATTACCAATCAGTGGATCTGTGTTAGGATCAAAATCAGCATTATGATATGAAGGCAGGAGTGATAACGTAAATCAAATATTTTGCATAACACATATACAACTCATAAGCTATATTCATCTATTTATACATAGAAAATGTTCTTTAAGACTGATATAGAGTAACGGGCTGTTGATCTTTCCAAGGATGTGAAGAGGGGAGATGAGCAGGATGATTAGTTAACTCAGAACCTTGTATGCACATTAAACAAATATAAGCAAATAGGCTGTTCTACGTGCTTCTTCTGTAGTGGCCACCTTGCCAGGTCTTTTGCTGTCTGCTGTGTCCTTTTTGGGCTCTTATGCTCTCAAAATGACAAAAAAAGAATGCATCCTTCTGCTGAAAATTTTGGGCTTGCTGTCTCACTGTTCCAGTTCCATCCTAGTCATTGAGTTGGAAATTGGTCTCGTATTACAAGGATGCTCTTCTTAATATTGTGGCCTTTCCTTTGTAGATATGTCCTTGTCTATGAGTCTCTCTCTTTGTCAAAACGTTTAATCACTGCTAAAAGCAAAGTAAATTAATTTTGTTATTAAAACTTTACCCTTAGAAACATTTGTGGTGCTGTGCCTATGCGTGCAAAAACTGATTGCAGGTGCTATCTTCTGAGGTTAGTCTTTTACATGATACAGGATGTGCTACAAGAACCTGTAATGGTTATTATAAACCAAAAAGCAACACAAAGAGGGATCAGAACTGTTCCTATACTAGGAGAAAAGCTCATGAATGATTATCCAGGCAAACACATAGACATTTCTCCAACTACAATTGATATGTCTTGGTTCACTGACAATAACAGGTTTGTTGGTTTTTTCTTACTTGGGTTGTTGAACACGTGGTGTTAAATTAGTTTCTAATTAATCTAAACTTTCTGTGATTGTTGTTGGCTAGGTCAATCTGGTTTGCTGATTGGGCAGGGAGTATTGATGTTACTTTGAATAGATTGCTTTCTGGAGGGACATCCAAATTTGACCTACCACATTTGTGCCTTAAGGATGATGAAGGTCTCTCTCTCTCTCTCTCTCTCTCTCTCTCTCTAGCCAAAGTTTATATTATATAAGTGTGCTTCAAATTTTTATTTAAACATCAGGGAGTTCCTCTCAAGAAAACCCAATAATAAAAAAGAGAACATGCATAAAATACAGTGGAAATGGAAAAACGCAAGGCGCATCAGGCGCACGCCTAGGACCTGGGCGAGGCGCATACCCTAAAATGCACCTTGCCTGTGTGCCTAGTCGCTCCTTTTAAATCACTGAAGTAACCCTCAACTAATTAAAGCTTTGGGAAAGAAATTGACATTGAGATTTGGAGTTGATCCACTGCATTGCATGCCTTCATTTTCTCACTTCACTTACCCCCCCCCCTGTGTGTGTGTGTGTGTTTCTGAGGGATATCATGGGTGATGGAACTTCTCCATGTTTTGTGTCTTGGCTTAAAAGCCTTCACTGATGAACTTTAACTCCATGAAGGAATCCAAGCTTCTGAAAGCAATTTGAAGAACCTTCTTGCTGATCATCCTATGAAGGGCACATTAGAAGCGATAAGATATATACCATGGTAGCTCTCAAGATAGACAGTTTCCCATTAATCAATTCAAGGATTCATCTGGAAAGTTTCAGCTTCAAAGATGTACCATTGCAGTGGCAGTAGCTATGGAATTGGTGCTAGTGCAGGACAGGTGGAGTGAGAGAGGGGTGAGGAGTTTTAGAACTTTGATTGAGGAAACATTAAGGTGAGAGAAATATAGGCATTTAAGGGGGATATCGTCGAGTTGTCTGCATGAAGGACTGCTAGAGATTTTATTGGTCTAAAATTAATGGAGAATTTGATTACAGAAGGATTGGAAGAAGACAAAGGTCTTGGTTGATTGAAAGATGTAGTAGGAAAGTCAGCAAAGAGAAGTGTTTGTAGGTGGAAATCCTATTTCAGGCACCTGCCTCAATAAAATTATGAAAATAACTCCTATTAGTTAATTAACCTTCTTAAGTAAGGGTGATTTTTACTTTTAAAGAACATTAATGTAGAAGGGTTATTTACCTTAGCAAAAACTAATTCGTATTAATGTAGAAGGGTCACATTTGCAAGGAATGAGAAGAAAGAGCTTTGTGCAACACTTTTGGTGAGAGACCCCCTGCCAGCCACTGCCTCCCATCCCACTCTGTCTTTCTATTATAGATATAGATGTATCTGTTGAGAAAAGGTGCAAATCTGTCCGTGGTCTCAACCCAATCATTGTCACTGTAAAGCTCTCTATTACTGTCTTCTTAGTGTGTCTGACTGTCTTTCCATTAAAGATTCTCATGTTCCTTTATTCCCAAATAGTCCAAATAACTCCTGTCCTAGTGCATCTCAACATGACTTGTCTATCTTTATCATGTAGTTAAATACTGTCCTATGTGCATATGCATGTCTGTATATGTAGTTAAATACAAGCACACATTAAAACCTAATTTGCTTCATGTCCATTATGGAAGTCTGACATCATGATTGTGCAGAAGTTGCAGTTACAGTCAGGAAATTCTTAGCTTCACAATCGGCATGCCTTCTATACCAGGAAAGATGGAAAATTGTATGGAGTGCTCTTGAAAATATATGCAAAACTGCAACGGAATGTGGTGACCTCTGGAGGGATGAAAAGCGGAATCTTGTTAAGAGGAGGGCTCTATCTGACCTTCTGAAGCTTTTAGAATGTTGTGGGTTGCAAAGGCACAAACCTGTGAATTTTGAGGTACTTATATCAGATATAGTGAAATAAAATTGTAAAGTGCAACTTGCTACTTATTAGGTCAATATGATATAGTTTTGTTCGTTTTGAGTTCTAATCATCTGTTTACTTCTGAGACAATATTTTTAAGTCTATTTTCTTGAGAAGAGTTCTATGGTTTCAATCCATCTTGAACTGACTGTATTTACATGGCTAATGTGGCTTTTTCTAGGATCAATGCAAACCCAACCTACCCGGTATGTGGCTACTTCAGCCCTCGTATGAAATGCAGCATCTGCTGCTGATAGAGGGTAAATTATCTTCTGGAGATCTTGATATTAGTGCTTCTACCCAGTTTCTACCCAATAAAAGTGTTCTGTCAAATTGGAAAGTAGCAAATCAGTATTACTACAAAAGCATGGCATCAGTGCAGCTTTTGCGGCAGGTTTGCCTTAATTTTCACAAAGATTTCAGTCTGGAACAGGTAATTCTCCTGAAATTGACATCACTTAAATAATATATGGCCTCTATTTGAGTGTGGTTTGTCATCTTGCTATGTTCTTGTTAACTGCAGGTCAATAGGTCAGCCTCTTTCCTCAACCATCTCGTTTTAGTACAACAGGAACAACGGTCTGTTGCATATGGATTTTCTCGGCATCTAGAAAGATTGAGGAAATGCATGTTGTCTTTGAAAGATTTAGATTCGAAGTCAGCTGTTGCAGATCATGAAACTGGTTGTGACTTGGTCATCCCAAATCAGCATGCCATAAATAAGTGCATGTGGCAGCAAAAGGTTAGCTTTCCTCTTGGAAGCATTAACTAATGTGAAGGTATTTTCACATTTGTTTCAGCTTAAAATGATTATATTAATATTTTCCTCATTGAAGCAGCTACTGTTTGATAACCTTTGTTCCATGGCCCATGAGGCACATTTGTTGCTGAGAACAGTTGAGAGTACACATTCAAATACTTGTCCAAGTGTCAAGGCCACAGCCAACAAAGTTCTTCTTTTTATTGAGAAGTTTATTCCAGATTTTCAGAAGTCAAAGGTAGGAATATTTTCTTCATGTGCTGTTGTTAACTGATCAGCACTATGTTTTCAAACTTTAACCAATGGACAATCTATAACAGGAGTTATTAGATCACTACCTTCTTAGCAATAATGGCTATGTAACCACACAAGCAGATTCATTGCCTCTTCTTATTTCAAAACGAATGGAGCAGTTGGTAATAGAAAATTTTCAAGTCATAAATGATTTTGAGGGAAAGGTTCGAGCTTTCTGCATGCAACCTGCTAATAGATCACTAGAAGGAGTCCTGCTCAGTCATTTTCAAGATGTCTTCAACAAGGTAGACATGTTCTGCGTTGCTCAATGCTAGATGCATCTTTTCCTAATTTGTAGAATTCAGTCCTGTTTTGTTTAGAATGGAATTCAGTGGCCTTTGTACACAATTACACATATTTTGTTTCTCAGATGACTCATGGTAGAAACATCTCCTATGGGACTTCATTTTCCATATTGTGCATTGAGGATGTTAGAAAAAGAACTTGAAAAGTAAAATAAATTTTGCAGGCCAAGGTGATAATGAAGGAGTTCTATTCAATCCTGGATTTAAGAAATCATACAGTAATTGCCTCTGAAGATGGCACTGCTTCTACTGAAACATTTGCTGAACTTGATTCTGCATTTTCTGAGTCATTTAAGGAAACATTAAGAATGATTATGGAAGCTTTTGGAAAAATAGGCTTGCCAAGTAATGGTTATACTCTTCCAGAGGAGTCAGAGGGAAATGTTACACTGTGGAAGGTTCTTTTTGAATCATATGCAGCGAATCTGAGGTTGGATCTTATATGTGATGAAATTGTTAAAACAATCAACCATGCGGTATAGATCTATCCTTGCTCCATCTTTAGGTTATATATATATATATATATATATTACCTCTTCTGATCTTCATATGTATTAATGTGCTTTCAACAGAAAAAATTGGTCGACCATTCTGGGCATCAAAATACAAATTTATGCAGCCAAATAGTAACTTACCTCCATCATTTACGTGTCTTCTTGGAGATTGTATTGAATCTTGGTGATGGTCTCCTACTTGAGCTTTTAGCAATGCACAGAACAGTAAGTTGGACTTGACCTCTTTGATCAGTCTAGTAAATTTTATACTTGGAACTTGACCTCTTAATTTGCATGCAGGTAGCAGAGATAACACATATGCTTGCAGACTTGTTCGCTTCACTATATTCTCAAGGATTCGGTACTTCTGCAGAAGAGCAGGTGGATGATACTGGGGATGGTATATCTCAAGATGCAAAAGGAACAGGTATGGGGGAGGGTGTAGGTCTAAATGATGTGAGTGACCAGATAAATGATGAAGATCAGCTTCTTGGGACTAAGGTAATATTGCTATTAAGCATGTCTTCTTCCTTTCCTTCTCTCTCTTTCTTCTTGGGACTAAGGTAATACTGTTTAAATGTATTACAAATTTAGCGCGTGTTTCATAATTTCTTTATCTTCCATACTGCTGCAGTCAAGCAAAGGACATGATGCCTCAAATGAGGACCCTAGTAGGAACAACAAGGGGATAGAGATGGATCAGGATTTTGCTGCTGACACATTTAGTTTAAGTGAGGACTCTGGTGATGATGGAAATGAAGATAGTGAGGATGAGAATCTTGAATCTGCAATGGGGGATGCTGGGAACGACAGCAAAGTTGTTGATGAGAAACTTTGGAATAAGGATGAAGATGGCTCTCCCAATGACACAAATGAGAAATATGAATCAGGTCCATCTGTCAGAGACAAGAATTCTAGTTGCAGGGAGCTCCGAGCAAAGGAAGACAGTGCCTCTATGAATGAATCTGGAGAAATAAATGCTGACGAATCTGAAAAACAAAACAATGAGGAGAGTCACAATGATCCTGATGATAATTTCAACACAGATGACATGAAGATGGACAAAGATGCAGCTTTTACTGATCCTACTGGATTAGAAATTGATGATAAAAATGAAAATTGTGAAGATATGAACACAGAAATACCAGAATGTGAGAATTCCGATGCCATGGAAGAAGATGATCTGGAAGATTATAATGAAACAGGTGAAGATGAGAAGTGTGAAGATGGAGAGCACAATTCAATGGACGAGGACACAATGGAAGCAGAAACAGAAGTGGTTGGGAATGCTGAGAGCAATGATCCAGCAGAAGTTGATTCTGACAATGCAGATGTCAACTTGGCTGGACACGGTGAAGATGCACCTGAATTTGGAAGATCTGACTTAATACAAAATGATGTGCCTAGTTCAGAATCTACTGCACAACCGAATGGTGTTGCACATGCAGCAGATTCTAGTAATGCAGCTGATATGCAATGGTCTAGACACAGTGAAATACAGAATGGAAATACTCTTTCAAGAGGCTTACCCTCCAGTGGTTTCCCGGAGATGGAAACCTCAGTGCCTGAGTCATCCAATAGTGGGAATTTGGTTGCCGATCAACCAAAGGCCCAATTGCCACAAAATGATTTTTCATCGGTTCAAAAAAACAATCCAAACCCATATCGAAGTGTTGGTGATGCACTTGAGGGATGGAAAGAAAGAGTCAAAGTATCAGTTGATTCACAGGTGCATAACATAGAAGATTCTAATCATATGGATGATGACAATGCCAATGAATATGGATTTGTCCAAGAATTTGAGAAAGGGACAGACCAAGCACTGGGTGCTGCTACATCTGACCAAATTGACAAAAACATAAATGATATGAAGCCTGATGGAGATAAATATCATGCAGAATGGAAGGAAGATGTCACTCAGATGGAGATTGAGAAGCAAGATTCTATAATGCACCCTATTAAAAGTTATGGTTCCTCCATGACAAGACACAAAATGGATGAGGGCATGGAAAATTCTGGCCTCACCAATGATTTTCTAGGGGAAGAAATTCCAGAAGTTGACAACCACAATGATGATCCAGGAAGGCTATCAGGCAGTTTAGTTTCGATTAATAGGTCTTACTTTAGTGAGCATGTGTTGCAACTCAGGAGTCTCTCAATGAGTGACAAGGAGATGGGGAGGGCAAAGAACCTTGAAGAAGCGACTGATGACATTAAAAATAATGCTAGTGCACTCTGGAGGAGATACGAATTACTCACAACAAGGTTGTCTCAGGAGTTGGCTGAGCAGTTACGTCTTGTAATGCAACCCACTCTAGCAAGTAAGCTTCAAGGGGATTACAAAACTGGAAAGAGAATCAACATGAAAAAGGTAAAGAAATCTGTTACAACTGTTTCCGTATTTATCTTTTCAAGTTGCATTATAATGCTCATTGTTTTTCTTTTTAATTTCAATTCTGGAATATGTTTTGTGAAAAAAAAAAATCAGGTAATTCCATACATTGCAAGCCACTATCGTAAAGATAAGATATGGTTGAGAAGGACTCGACCCAACAAACGTGATTACCAAGTTGTTGTTGCTGTGGATGACTCACGTAGTATGTCTGAGAGTCATTGTGGTGATGTTGCTATTGAAGCTTTGGTTACGGTATGCCGTGCTATGTCTCAACTTGAAGTGGGGAAGATGGCAGTTACAAGCTTTGGGAAGAAAGGAAACATAAGAGTATTGCTCGACTTTGATCAGCCTTTTACTGGAGAAGCTGGGGTCAAGGTGAGTATTCTGTACATTGAAGTTTCTTTTTGAGGATAAATAAGAAAAATAACAGGAATATAGACAGATCCCAAGTATAATATGTCATATTAGTGAGAATCTCCTCTATCTATAACAGTGTTTTTAAAAGGCGTGGGAGGTGTATGCCTGGAGGCACCCCTAAAATGCCCAAAGGCATATGCCTCAGGTGCAAGAGGAGTACGCCTCATGCGCCTCATGCATACCTCATGTAAAAAGGCAGAAAAAAAAGAAAGGAAAGGAAAAGAAAGCCAGAAAGGGAAGAGAAAGAAAAAGAAACAGAAGGAAAAAAAAAAGAGAGAAAAAGAAAGAAAAGGAAAGGAAAGGGAAGGGAAGAAAAGATAAGGGGAAATAAAGTGGGCTGGGGGCTTTGCCCCCGGACCCCCTTGGCTGTGCTGGGGGGCTTTGCATCTTCATTTTCCATAATATAAAAGATTTTATTAAAAATTAAAGAAAAATGAAATGGAGCACCTTGCGTCACGCCTCCACGTTTTAAAACATTGATCTGTAATTGAATGTACTAAGTAGATATAGGTATAGATACAGGTACATGTTTCAATTCGTCTATTGATGGTGCATTTGCCTCAAAACAGATGATATCAAGTTTGACATTCAAGCAAGAAAATACCATAGCAGATGAGCCTATGGTTGATCTGTTGAAGTATTTGAACAACATGCTTGATGCTGCAGTAGCAAATGCACGCCTCCCATCTGGACAGAACCCACTCCAGCAGCTCGTTCTGATAATAGCTGATGGCCGATTCCATGAGAAGGTAATTTTATTCTGTCAATGCTTAAAATACAAAGTTGCTGTTTCAGAATCATCAAATCTCAAACCATTGCAATCTGTAATCAGGAAAGCTTAAAGCGGTGTGTTAGAGATGTCTTGAGTAGGAAACGTATGGTCGCATTTCTACTATTGGATAGCCCAGAGGAGTCCATTATGGATCTAATGGTATTTCTTATATCTTTTCCATGTCCCAATAAGTGGACTAGGGCAAGAAAGAATTCATCTAATATCTCATCCTTTTATCTTTTGTGCCTTTTTGTCTTCAGGAAGCATCATTCAAAGGTGAAAAGATCACATTTTCAAAATATTTGGATTCATTTCCATTCCCTTACTACATCATATTGAAGAACATTGAGGCACTTCCTAGGACTCTTGCCGATTTGTTGAGACAGGTAATCCCTTGATGACTTGTCCCCGTAAATAGACCCATTATTAAATATAGCTGCTTTCACAAGCATTCTGTGTATTACCTCCCATTGAACCTTCGAGATGACTGATTTGTTGATAAACTTGATATTTATCTGTATTGTTGGCAGTGGTTCGAGCTCATGCAAAACACAAGAGACTGAATTAGGAGAGAAAAGCTTGCAATAACTTGGCATCATTAATAACCCACTGGAGAAGTAACAGGTCAAACCAGTGGGGTACAACATTCCTAAGTATGCTGGTTCAGCTTCTGCAGATCATTGATCTGAGCCCCGTCACAAAGGTGGAAGAATAAAATAGTGAGATGAGATCCATGGATGAATTCATATTATTGCAATGAATCTAATGGTGGATGACAAGTTAAAAGGTTTTAAAGTGGGCCTATTCTTTCTCATTCTGAATGGTCCATCATCATACTTCTCAAGGGTGTCTTAAAATGCTGGATCCAGCAACCAGCCAGCCATCATGGCTCAAATCCAGAACCCAATCCGGTCATTGTGTTGACAGAATGGTTCTACCTAGTTGCCATCTTGTCCATAAATTTGAATGAGTTGCTTGTCTTGATTAAGCAATGCCCCAAGTTGGTTTCCAGTGCTGTATTTCTCTAGTTTCTCGGTGGTTTTAGTTGGTAAGGTTCCGTTCATTTGGAGTGCAATTTCATCTGTACTAGTACCAAAGTATGAGAGTACAAATGAAAATAATGAAATTTTTTGTAATCTTTTGGTTGGGGTTTTCTGTTATTTCGCTTCAAGCTTTATTATACTTCACATCTGAATGAAAACAAACAATGTGAGGTAAAACTTGAAATAAAACTAAACCAAAATCTATTTTATCAAAAAAATAAACCACAATCTGCACCCATTTCATTTGCACTTCCATACTTCGCACCAGTGAAAATAAAAATGCGCTAGAAACAAACCAGACCCTAAGCTTATTAGGTCTAGAGGTCCAACCTTTTGAGCCCCAATTTATATTCCACCCGACGGTAATTAATACTTTATATAAATTTTTAAATGGTTTTGATTATGGGTGTAATTTGAGGGGTTCAAATTATCCCCTCACAAGATTGCCCCTCACCGTGTATTGGGAACATCTCCCAATGATAATATCAGAAATGATGATGTCATCATTGGGAGATATTCTCAATACACGGCAGGGATGTGCTGTGGGACGCTGTGGGGGGCAATCTTGTGAGGGGCTGATTTGGTCTCTAATTTGAGCAGGGCCAATCCAAGCCTGGATTGACCTGGCCTGTAATTTTAGGCGGGCTGGTCTCAGATATTTGCTCTTTGGGCTGAGCTTTCTTATTTTTCATGTAGGGGACATTTAATTCCAGTAGGAGACAGATTGGGTGCCTAATGGTAGGGCAATCATGGGTAATTTCAATTCCACCAAGTGACCAAAGACCGTTTCTATTAAGGCCAGTTAAGGTCGGATTTAGATAGGATCGACCCCCCAAACCCTGGAATTTGGAATTGGATCTGCCCAAGAACCTTTCGAGTAAGGTTTGGAATTTGGAATTAGAAACAACCATTTTTTTAACCACTAATAATACAATCGGAACATTTGTCACACATTAAATTAAATTGCAGATAAAGTATATGTTTGGTATAGTTTCCATTTATTAAATAGTCTTCATAACCGAGAAAAAGTATATGTTTGGTATAGTTTCCATTTATTAAATAGTCATCATAACCGAGAAAAAGTACTTGATAAATCGTTTATTGACAATTAAACACCTTCAAGTGCCATTAGCCATTACACCAGTGGAACAGTAAATAAATACTTAACTGTTGGGGGAAGCATTAAAAATGACGCTTCCTCCGACAATTGGCATTCACATAAATCATGACCAACTTTTATCAATACCTATGTGTACGAATCAGCCTGATGGGATAAATACTGATTTGATAATGCCATGGCACTGGTTATCAAATAAACGGAAGGCATACTAAACACTATAGTTTTTAAAACCGGACCGGAGCAGAAAACTGGGAACTAATTAAGTGACCAGTTTTGTTTTTCTTCAAAACCGGATTTTTGCCAAAAAATGTTGATTTAATCAACAAACCACTGACCCGGATGGTTGAACTGTTTGAATCGTTCAATTTTGACCATTGTTTTATCTTTTTGCATAACAGGCCAGACCCTGATTGGTTCATTGTCCGGATCAGTTTTAAAAACCTTTCTAAAGACCGCCAAAATGTATAGCAGTTTCCCCATTTACAATTTTTTTTTATCTTAAGATGGAGGCAATTATCTCTATTGTCTGTAAAACGCTCATTTGGGATCTGCTGCCCACACCAATGTGTATTGCGGGTTACACAATTAATCATAAAATGAGTATAGGTCCTAGCAAAATTGTTTTATCTGACTGGGAATCTGCATTTTCTGTAAATTTAAATGCTTGGATTTAGATTCATGGGGAGTAAAGATAGAGCAAATAAGCCAGCATCCGAAACCTCTAAATGTGATTGAATTTAAAACCAGTTCAAAGGGTTATTTGTTTCATCTTTCGCGTCGCCTTTTTCCATCACTATTCCATCAATGGCCGAAAGCTAAGAGTGATCAATGGTGGATTCTTCCCTGCACTCTAAAATGGAGCTTATATAATCTTGTGAGAGAAGGGTTTTACCATGGAAAGAAGGGTTTGCAGTTTATGAGAGAAGCAGACGATGCATTTTAATTTAAAACATCACCCAATTTGTTCGTTTACTTTTCTTTTTCCGAGAATAGAGCGTGGAACCTTATATGTGAAGGAAGCTCAGTAGAACTACAGAGAGCTACACACAAGACGGGGTAGTTCGAAATCATATTGCATTTCTGAATCAGACGAGGAAGAACCGTACCTAAAATAATATATTCTAATTTCTATGTGGAACGATTTTCTTTCTCATAAAAATTTCAGGGTTCATGTAGTTCACGGTCGCAATCGGAAGGGAATCAAAATCCACACGAATCCGAATTGGAATGATCTATTGTTCAGTTCGTGAAGTTGCTGGTTTTGATTATGAAAAAACTGAAACCCTATTTACCAATTTGCATTTTTTTTTCTTCATTTTCTGGTAATTTATTAACCCTGTAGTGGTCATGCATGGGCAATCCCATTCCTTCCAAATACCCTATTTCTCATTTTACATTTCTTTTTTCTTCATTTTCTGGTAAATAATTAAAACGTCTGTGCTCCCTTCAATGGTCATGCATAGGGAATCTCATTCCTTCCAACTTGAGCAACGAGAACGATTGAAGACACTGGGTCTAAATTCTAATGGGTTAGTTGCAGATTGGTACCCTGTTCAAATTCTTTGTTTCTCAGTAAATGGTTGACCTAGAAACTTTAATGGGAACTCAAAAAGATTTTACAGGAAAAAGAAAAACGAAATCTTGTTATAATAGGAGGTATAGATATTCAAAGAGCAACGCATAGATAGGAGTTGCCACCGTCGTGATCAGAGTCCGGTGACGGCAATTGAAACATACCTAACCCAGTTCAGCAACAACAAAACAACCAAAATCAAAATAGCATTCAAATCAAACACCAAACCCACACCTTAGGCCAACATTACATTCCGACGACTTCTTTCCCCTTCCCTTTGTTCTTCACTTAGGCGATCTTGACCTCAATGGTCTTAGGCTTCTTAGGCTCCGGCGGAGGCAGCTTTTCAACAGTGACAGTAAGCACGCCGTCCTGAGAGACAGCAGAAATGGCGTCGGTGTTGGCATTATCCGGGAGCACGAACTTCCTCATGAACTTTCCGACCCTCCTCTCCATCCTGATATACTTGGCTCCTTCTTTCTCCTCTTCCCTCCTGCGTTCCCCGCTGATGAGGAGCACATTATCGTCCTCGACCTGAACCTTGATGTCACCGGACTTAAGTCCGGGCATGTCGATGGTGAAGACATAAGAGTTGGGGTATTCCTTCACGTCCGCCGGAGTCGAAGCCATAGCCTTAGCGTCTCAAACATAAGTGCGTGTAGGAGCGTTAAGCGACTTCTCAACTTCGTCAGGGACGTCGAGCATGTGCTGGAGCATCGAAAGCAGAGGACTGTCGAAACCCATGACTCTCAAATCCATTTCCATTGATTCACGAGAGTGGAAACAAGTATCCGAGATTGAGAGATAATCGGAGATTTCGTCCGCTTTCTTTCCTTCGCTGCGATCGTTCGATGTTGGCGCTTTGAAGGGAGGAAAAAACGGAGGTACTCTTTTATAGGAGGCGAGTCGAAAGCGAAGTTGCTGGAGAGAGGAAGAGATAACATCTGATGAAAAAGGGAATCTTCTGGATTAGTGTGAGGTGTAAGTGTAGGAGATCTCCTTCTGCAGTTCTATTCTAGCATAATCGAGAAAATTACGGAAGGTTCTAACGACACATATGCTGCGACGTCGCATGCGATTCCCAAATGACTCAATGAGACACGGACGAATCAGTGCTGGAAATAAAATTTAGGCGGGCGTTTGTAAACAAATAAGTGTAAATGCAAATATATAGAATGTAAAATAGGTCAAATAAATTGTAAAGTTGAGTTAGTTTTATACGGATAAATTTTTTTCTTACCAAATAGATTTTTTGCTCTAATGGATATAAATATAAATTTCAATAAAATATGTATCTTTTATTTTATTAAAGTTCACTTCAATGTAAATTTATTTCTTTTTTATTGATGTATTTTTGGCTCAATTCCGTAAGAGTATAAATATAAATATGTATTATATAAATACATACAAAATAAAAGATTTTGTACTCTATAAATTTGTACTTGTACTTCTTCTAAACTGAGCCTTTATATTTTATTATGAATATAAATATGTATTGATCAGTCATTTGTTAATACATAAATTAATATTACTAAATATAGGCAAAAATAAATGACTTGAACCGGAATTTACACTCTATATGCTTCTCCAAAGGAGCCCGATCTCTTGCAATCAAAATCTCTCCGCACATAATCAGCCATACATTGGGAATATCTCCCGTAGATAAATGTTTTAAAGTTATGCACGGTTGGATTCAGCAGCCTTTAGGTGATTGCAAAGTATGAGTAGAGTTTTTATTGCTTGAGATCCCGTCAGCCGTCACATTAAAAAAGAAAAGAATTTAACCAAAATTTCTGGTGGAAAGGAACCGAGCTTTTTTATGAGTTATTTGATCTTTACTCTTAAAAAGTATGATTTGGTTCGGTTTAAATAGCTCGAATTGAGTTCGGTTCAAATCGATCTTTACTCGTGAGAAGTTTTCTATATAAAGCTTGACTCAAGCCAATCTGATCTTGAACATGAGTATCAGGGTTGAACCTAATTTAAGTTTATGTCTCTAGTTCGAATTGACCTCATTATATCATTTACATGAGAAATAAAAGAACATCGATAAATGCATTTACTTGAGTAAGTGTTTCTCAAGAAAAATTTATCCAAATAATTGCATTTACCTAGTTAAATAACTTACCAAAGAACGAATAAGGCCTTCATGTTTTTCTATTGAGTAAGCTTAAATAAATAGATATTCGATTTGACTTGGTTTAATTCAATTCAAATTTGTCCCTACTTTCACCCAATATTTAAAAAAGAAAAGCTCAACAACAAATCATTTTGCCTCCGGGTTTCAAGTTAGCAGTTCGTCCATATGGTTTGTGTAGCTTAGTCATGATGTTGTCACAAACATAATAACATATTTAAAATATAAAAAAAAAAATAGTTATCAACTCATGAACTGTTGTTCGGATCGAAATGATTCAACGGTTAGATTGATTGGTAGGGATGCCAACAGATTGGATCTAGATTGAGTCTAAATAGAATCAGTCCTAAACCGATTATTAATTGGAACAAAATCATAAGCCCAAAACTGTCCTGCTAATAATTAGGTCTACTGGTCCAAATCCGATTATACTAAAAACTATATTTATTTATTTAAATAATTACTTAAAATTTAAATTTTGATAATATAATCTAATAAAATGGTAGAAATCACCAAATTATTAACATGCTAACAAATCAAACATTTTTAATTAATATTATCTTTTTTATCTATCATAGAACCAAAATGATCGATTTGGTTGGTTTGGATCCATCAGATAGATCCAACCCATTGGAAGCCCTATTGATTGGACCAACAATTTGTTTATTAAAATTGTGCTTGGTATTGGTGTTGTTTATACTAAAAACATGGTAACTACTTACACTTAGAAACATAAAATTTAGAGTTTCATGAACACAAGTGGCAATGGTACTGCATTTAATACTAAAAGAGGAATTTTTCATATGAATATAAACTTATTTTATCAAAAAATTGTATTGACATCCTCCAGCCTTGCGGAAATGTGGGCTGCCCTTGAAGCCCACAAACTAGTGTTGCAATTCCAAAGCAGCGCCATCGTTATACAAGGAGATTCCTTGTTCGTTATTGGCATCCTCCAGCGTGTCTGGAAGATCTTTTGGAAGGGAAAAACTTTAGCTGTTTGGTCAACAGTCTATGCTGTTGAAAGAATTTCAGTGAGTGCCACGTCATTATGAGAATGGGTAAATTATTAATTATATATTAATTTTTTTTTATTAAAAACCAAATCATGGGAGTGAATAGATGAATTGCACACAATGTGCCCAGCCCAGAAAGTAAGGAGGAGTGTTTCCGTCTGGTCCAAAGGACCCCATCGAGGATATCCTACTCATACCCACCAAGAACTGGTTGGCAAGCAAAGGAGATAAAGGATAGGGCTTCTGCTCGTTTAGAAGAGTTCCCTTGCAGGGGCGGAGCTAGGATTTTTTTATTGAGGGGGCCAGTAAATATGGATAGAAGGGCCAAAATACAATTTAAATAACAACCACAAGGATTTTTTTTTATTTTTTTTTGGGGGGGGGGGGGGGAGGGTTCCCCTCTACCACTCTTGATTTGCCCCTATTCCCTTGGGAGTTTAATTTTGGGTCTCATTCACTTTTCGATTAGTACTTATTTGGGCAAACCCATTTACCCATGTTTTGTTGTTTTCCGGGTAAATAAAGCAATGACCATTTTAGCCATAAAAAATCATTATTAAAAGGGATATTCTTATCTCATTCAAGTACTAGCAACTTTCCCCTAATGTGGGAAAATTATTTACACACCTAGAGATGGGTGCCAATTACCTACGTGATATCAAGAAAAATAAACTTTACTTGGTCCCCACATAAATCTGAAAAAAAAAAAACATAGGATTCTTGGTTAATAGGAACCAAAATCCCATTGACCAAAAAGAAAAAAGAATGCCCTCTTATTGTTTTTCTTGATGCAGCAGCTCATGCTCTGCCCCACTGGTTCTAGGCTTTGTTTGTTTGCTTTGTTCTGTTAAAAACAAAACACAACAAAAAAAAAAAAAACAATTGTATTGACAAATCCCAAACGTTTTAGGTAGAAGCAGCAATGATACCAACATAACCTAATCAACGTTTTTTTTATTTTCATTTTGGCAAGAAAATAGACTTTAAAAGGTGAACAATCCCTCAGCCGGCTGAACGAATCAAGTTCAACCATCTACGTCAACAACGTTTTGGAAAAGCTTACAGATGGTGAGAGCTTCAAAAGCTATGTCCTTTCTTCTTTCCCCTCTACTTGGCAATCCAGTGATATAAATAATAAATTGTCAAATTAGTTTCTTTTTTCACACAAAAGGGAGAAAAGTGCCATACAGGGTAAAAAAAAAGAAAGGTTATTGTAGTCGAAGAAAAACCCCTCAAAGCTGAATCCATCTTATGTGTTGATGTTATTGTCTAAATAAAAAACCAAAAAGATAGTTTGACAGAGTATTTATATTTGGAATTTTTTTTATTGTGCTCTTTTATAAAGATTAGATTTAACTCAATGACTAAATTCAAATATTTAAATATTTAAACAACTATCCTTTGAAAAGTAGTAGTACTATATGATATTATTAAAATATTCTAATTTAACTTTTATGGTCTACACATGAAGCCAAGGCAAACATTCATGTTATATATCTATACTATATATAAAAGTATGAATGTAGTGTGAAATTTTTTGGGACTAAACTTATCATTTATTTCTTTGTTTAAGAAAGGGTATAAAAACCATTTTATTATAGCATTAATGGCTACTATAATGGCCATACTTGTATATTTAATCCATCTCTAATTGTAAATGTTCAAAATATAAATTCAATTATTACTTTCCACTTTATTTAATCCCCTCTCATTATGTCTTATACTCAACTGTATTAACTCCCACTTTATCTTATTAAATCCTATATTTAAGTTATTTTTCACCAATAAATTGTACTAATTAGATCTATGTCATTTTTTAACAATATAAACTCATATATTTTAAAACTAGCTAAAAATAAAAACATTCTTTATCTAAGTGATGGCTAAGCAATTCAACCATTCAAATCAAATTGATAAATTTATGAAGTCATAGTTAAGTAATAAAATTTTTAAAATAGAAATAAATATAAAAAAATAAACTTTATTATAATTTTATTAATCAAATTAAAAAATAACTGTAATAAAAAGAATTAATTTTATTGATAATGAAAATGAAATACATACTTTATAACTGACCAAAAATGAAATTATTTTACTATTTGATAAAGATCAATAGTTCAACTTTTGCAAAAGAACATTCAGACACATGTACAATATTAATTAATTATTATATTAAACAAAAAGTAAGTGTGGCATATTGAAATTATTTTTACACAAAAATATAAACAAATACAAAAAAAATTGAATACACCTATAATTCTATATTTACACTACTATTAAAAATATAAATAAGATTATGTAACTTTTTGACTAAAATACTCATTTTTAAAATTAGTCTTTATTTAATTGTGAAGTTTAAATTGTAAATTGAACTAATACTTTTTACCTCATTCAATTCCCTCTATTTAAATCTTACATTTTTTATAAGTGAACAAAAAACACCAAAAAATAAAATATTATAAAAAGAAGAATCTAACCAAGTGACTTGCCAATGACACTTGAAACTTCACAACTCGATCTGATTATCACATATTGAGATGAGATGTTTATATAATCATATTTGGATTTTGTAATATGCATCTGATTAATAATAAAAAACAAAAAAATATATAAAAACAAAAAATAAAAATGCATATTTATAAAAAAATTTGAATACATTATTACTATCGTTATCATCACCTAGAATTACCACGTGGAAAGCACATACACACTTACTAGTTAAATAGAAAAGAACCATGTGATGGGCTAATGTCAAAAAAGGGTGTTGATGTTACATTTAGCTTTTTAACTGAATTGGTTGTGGATAAATTTAAATAGTTTTTTTAATTTCTTAGTTTTAAAATTGAAAAAAAAAAACAAAATCTTAAAGAGAGTGGAAACAAATAGCAATATGAGAAGTCTAATATAAACAACTGTGTTTTAGAATATAGTATAGATAATAAAGGTAATTAGATATAGATAGATGAGGACATAGAAGTAGGTGGATTAGGTAGAATCATTATTGAACTAAATTGAGGCTTCTCAATTTACTAAATTAAATTTGTTAAAAACTAGCTTGTGAAGGAATAGGGCTAATTCTGAAGAGCTAAACTAGTAACAAAACTTTAGAGAGAGTAAGAAAAAGGAAAATAATTTGGTTGTAAAAATTCGAATTAAATAAGTGATAGGGCCATAGAAAAAGGAAAATTAAATTTTACTATGTAAAAATAAAAATACGAAATACATAACACTTAAATACGAGCTTTGCTTTATTACAAAACTATAGATCAAATTCCTTAATTTGGGCAGTTAAACACTTAGGCTGTGTTTGATTGCAACGCAAATAAATTTGTACCGATGTAAAACTATAATAGTGCAAATGATTTTTAATGTAAATTCTAACCTATTTTTATTTTAAATTTTATTTTATTTTGTTTAATTGCAGTAAAAATGAAATAAATTAAGACATGAAGCAAAATGAAATTAAATGAGAATTTGTATTTTTTTTCATTTGCACTTCCATGCGTTTGTACTAATGCACATCAAATTGCACCAAACACAGCATTAAGCTACATACTTCATAGTGAGGTCTCAAATTTATCTGATACAATAATACCCCATTTCTTTTTCCCAGGCCTAACCAAGAAATTACATGCTTAACGATTTCATGGACCACTGTTATGTAGGAAACTTCCCTACATAACCCTACCAACACGCAAGGGCCCACCCAGGCCCAAAATGAAACTGCCTTAGCATTTAGCAAGCTCAGAGCCTCAGACTAAATTGGCTTGGGCCGGGCTTCATGGATCTATGTTGGTTCACCTACCAGCATTATTAGTACGATATATATAGGACCATTGGATTGGCATAACTTTTGTTGAAAGAACCCAAGGACGGCGGTAGTGACGCGGCACGAGCTATACCAACCAAATAATCGTGATTGGTGGTCATTGGACCGTGCCGGTAAGCCCACTTGTCCTCCCGTTGTCGTAGTGGGGAGCGGCGAACGGACGCCCACCGCCGGCGGTATCTGCCTACGTCTACCGATCGCGAAACCCTAAAATGATGTCTAGTCTAATCACTATCTGACACGTATCGTAGTCACTAAATTCCAAACCTTATCACTTCCGCCCTCCGTTTTATATTTTGTGTTGTCGAATCTGGTTGCTACGAACTCCTCCGCTTTTCGCCAAGCCTCTCCCACCCTCCTTACTCCCCCCCCCCCCCCCCCAGGATCTCTAAATTGATCCACTGTAAATAAATTTTGTTTTTAGTTTCTATTTTCTGATGAATGAATCCCTAGATATCCCCTCAAGATCTGCTCTCTCCGGCGGATTTTTTCCGGTCGGTGATTGGAGATGGATGGGATGAGGAATCAATCCAAATCTTGGGCGAGGAACATCGTTGGATCAGATTTTCTTTGCAAGAAATGTTCGATCCATTTGTGGTAACGGATGTTCGATCGAAAACCTGGTTTAGAAAAAGGAAAAGAAAAATCAAATTTGTAAGCCCAATCCACTGTATTATAATTGTACTGAATCTGTAGGTTCGATCCAAATCTTTGGTCATTGTACAGTATATTAATTTCCCTTAAGGCCTTAACCGTAGGTTTTTTTTTTTTTTTTTGCCGACTTTTTCCTCAATTTGTACAGTTGGGTTTAGATTTTAAGTGAAACAGAATAGAAGAGGGGAAGGTTGAAAAGGAGGGGAATTGATTCAATGTTTTAACTTTTGAGTTCACTTTTGTATCTCTCTACTGATACCCGAAAGTGGCGAAGACGAATTTGAGCACCGCCGAGGAACATTCGGCACCGGAAGTCAATCTTCCGGCAGATATCGATTGGCATATGCTAGACAAATCCAAGTTCTTCTTCCTGGGGGCGGCCCTCTTCTCCGGTGTTTCTTCCACGATTTACCCTGTTGTAGTCCTCAAGACTCGGCAACAGGTATCACAAACTCATGTCTCCTGCATGAAAACAGCGTATTCGATCCTACGTCACGAGGGTTTCCGAGGTCTGTACAGAGGCTTCGGCACATCTCTAATGGGAACAATCCCGGCTCGGGCGCTCTACATGACAGCGCTCGAAGTCACCAAGAGCAACGTTGGAACTGCCACAATCCGGTTGGGGCTCCCGGAGCCAACGGCCGCAGCGATTGCCAACGCTGCTGCAGGCCTTAGTGCAGCCATGGCATCACAGCTCGTTTGGACCCCGATCGACGTCGTGAGCCAAAGACTCATGGTTCAGGGCAACAGAAGCAGCAATCCCAGTAACCCCAATATGTCACCTTGCAGGTACCACGGCGGAATTGATGCATTTCGAAAAATTCTGAGGACTGATGGACTGCGAGGACTGTACAGGGGATTTGGGATATCCATATTAACCTACGCACCGTCAAATGCTGCCTGGTGGGCGTCGTATTCTGTTGCTCAGAGACTCCTTTGGGGTGGAATTAGTTGCTATTTCTATAAAAAAGAAGAGGAGAGCAGAAAGAATATGGGCAGCAGCGGTGGCAGTGGCTGCATCTTCCGGCCGGATTCCAAGACAGTGGTGGCAGTTCAGGGGGTGAGTGCAGCCATGGCGGGCGGCGTTTCGGCTATAATTACAATGCCACTGGATACCATCAAGACCAGACTGCAGGTATTGGATGGAGAGGAGAACGGTTGTCGCCGGCCCCTGACAATTGGACAGACAGTAAGGAATTTGGTTAGGGAAGGTGGGTGGACCGCCTGTTACAGGGGAGTAGGCCCGAGGTGGGCTTCCATGTCCGTGTCTGCAACCACCATGATCACTACTTACGAATTCCTGAAACGACTCTCTGCCAAGAATCAAGAGAACTTGACGTGATCCCACGTGGATTCTGTTAGCTTTCCTGTGTAGCCTGGAGATGATTGTTGAAAATAAAGCGAATGCAGGTTTTTAATAAATCGATGTCTTCTAATCTTCTCTATTTTTGTTTATTTCATTTTCTCAGTTTTATATATGTAAACAATTGTCTATAGACTCTTGTAGGCATTAGAAGGAAAAGAAAGAAAACATGGGGAGCGGTGGTTTAATAAGATACAGTGGCCACTGGCCAGAAGGGGGATATAAAGTTCCAGAATACCAGAATATCGTTAAGGTAGTGTGGTTCATTCGTGTTATGAAATGGAGATTCCTGGTATTCATGCCTCGTAGAAACTGTGTCGCCCCAGACTCATCGAACTATTATTAAGCTTGGTTAGTTTACTATAGTATCGGCTTTTAAATTTTCTTCGTATTGTCAAAGTGCCAACTGGCTCAATTGATTCTAGGTATCGAGTCCGGATTCAGTGGACCCTTTGGTTCAAGGGGCGCGTGAACCTTCCAATAAGAGGTGTGCACGTCGTCCAATTCGAGGATTGCTACTCCGTATACTTAACGGGCCTGTAATGTTGTTAGCCCGGTTAAACTGGTTAGATAAAAACAAACTCGAGCCCTATTTTTACACCTCATTCGTTTGAATTCTCTTTCGGCAGTTTCATTTTCACCAGAGTCCTAGCTCAAGAGCAAGAGGGTGGAGTGCAACGATTTCAACGTCTGATGGCATGGAGTCGACCCATGACAAGAATCAACCGGCGGTAAGCATCCATTCTCCTCATTTTCCTTCCAAACCTGATTTTTCTCTCCAATCTTATATTCTTCCTTTCTACAGACCACCGACGACGATTTCTCTGTTTCTTTGAGATCTAAGGCCATGAAATCAACCAGAGACAAGTGTAAGCCAGCAGTTGGGCTGGGGTGTTTATCACCTGCTATCCAACATCACGAGCTTTGACCCAATTGCATCATCGTTTGGATCGATCTACGTGATGGACAACCCACTCACAGCCACACCCAATATAAATTCAACCCTCATTGGGCGTGCCCAGGGGCTCTATGCCATGTCTTCACAACAGAACAAGTTCAGCCTTCTGATGACTCTCATCTATGCGTTTGTCAGCTGACCATACAACGGTAGTTCCTTCAGCATGGTGGGTCAGAACCCAATCTTGAATGAAGTAAGAGATGCCAATCGTCGGAGGCACGGGAGTTTCCCAGATTGCATGTGGGTATTGCTTGGCAAAGACACACTCCATGGTAGTATTTGATGCAGTAATCAGATAATAATGCGACCCTAATACATTAATTAATGGAGTTCTTATTTTTGTATTCACATTTTATTTGGATCCTCCAGCCTTCTATGAGATTTTCTTTTATGAATAAATAAAGAGTTTACTTATGAAGTAACTTAGATGGTTTCTCTCTCTCTCTCTGAATCAGGAAACAACAATATAGCTCCAATTTCCAACTGTGTGTTAAGCTGTTCTTGCGATTCTAATTCAAAGTTCCAACATACAAATTGCACTAGGACAGGAGTGGAAGTCTTGTGAGTTGTGAAGATGCCAGAATCAAATGACCCACATATTGGGAAGAACAAGGTCTGATTTATGGGTCTTCACGCTGTGGTAGATTGATCAAAAGCTTGAAATGTTTAGTCTATCTATCAAACAAGTATTCCCATCCAAAATAGCTTGTTCTCTCCATATTTTTATCAAACCTTTTATCTTGGTGTTAAGGAAATACAGTTGAGACAAAAATTGTTAGATTTTCAATGTTAGAACTTATAACAATTAGGACTGACTAGTACAGCCGGTTTACACTTGTTGCGGGTTGATTTCATACAGTCGGAGCTCGGTGAAACAGAGAAATCGCCATTAGTGGTGGTCTGTAGGAAAGAAAGATATCAGATTGGAGAGGAATAACAATTTTGGAAGGAAAATGATGAGGATGGATGCTTAAACGCCGGCTGAAATCGCTGCCAGTGGCCTCTTGCTCTTGAGCTAGGGCTTGGGTGAAAATGAAATAGGGAAAGAGAATTCAAACGAATGAAGGGGAAAGATAGGGGGCTCGGGTTTTATTTTTACCTAACCGGTTGAACCGGACTGACAACTTTAACAGATTCATTACATTAACGGAATAACAATCCGCAAATAGGGCGACATGCATGCTTCCTATTGGAGGGTTCACGCGCCCCATAAACCCACTGAATCCGGATTCATAGGTCTCTCGCTGGTTGCAGCGGAGAGACTTGGGAATAATTCCTGCCTTCACACCTGGATTGAGAGGGGTTGTGGGTATATTTATACGCTGCCATCATTAGCAGCTCTCCATAGTCCATACAAACTAGAAAGGGAAAGGGTTTTGGATTTTTAGTAAGAGGATAGAAGAGTGACATTTGTATAGAAAAAATATGCAGGGTTGTTTTTAAGAAAAAAGAAAATATTTAAAAGACCTTCAACATTTTCAACCTTCCAATTTCCAAAGAGCCAAGAGACAAATGAACTAAAATTTTATCAAGTCATTTTTTTCAAGTCCATTCAGTGCCAACAAACACCACCTAATAGTGAATGGCTCTTCAATCAACCATAACAATTAAGTGTCCCTTTGAACAATACAGGGAGCATTGCGGCAATCAAGTAGTAAATGTAGATAGAAGAACCAAAAACAGAACAAAAGGGACTAGGGTACAAGTATAAGAATTAAGAAATGATTTAACCGTTCATAAGGAACCATATTATTGGTTGAGTTGGGTTTCCCTGGATTGGATGTATAATAGTAGTCGGTCATGGATATCACTGCAGTGGGGACTGAAGTTTGATCTTCCAAGACATAGGCGAGAGAAGTTCAAACTTCAGAACAGAGGAGAGAACATTAGATGAGACTGAGAGCACCATAAACATTAGCTGTGCTAATAACAATGTTTCTGTGGATTAATCATCACTTGAATAAGAGTGGCTCAGTTGGTGGGATCTCCGCTTGTTGTAGATGAGACTTGACTCTGGATCAAATCTCTCAGAAAAACAGAGCTTGAACAAAAGGAAGAAACGGTGGGCTTTTTCAACAGGAAGTTTATGAAACCATGTTCTCAATATCTCTTCCAACAACAATTTCATATACTTTTTTTTTCTACATTACATTATACACTTTGTTTTTTTTTTTTTTTTTTTTTTTTAGAGAGAGACATACAGTCAGACACAGATTCTTATCCCGTATCCACATGTAGTCCCCACTATCGCTCTTTTTCCTGACTTTTTTTTTTTTTTGACTCTGTCGAGGGTAAGAGACCTGATAGAAGATCATTCTCACCGGGGACCACTCACCACCCCATATGAGATGACGAATTGATTCTACACAATTTGCAACCAATATTTGAGGCTTTTAGTGTTTTGGCATTTGTTTACAGTTTAAAATACTATGGGAGTATCTGGTATATTGGTGTTATGTTGTTTTTAAGTATTGAGTTGATTGATAATTTTATATAAATTTGTGAAAGAGATTTTTTCTATTTTGTATTATTTTTACCTAAAATATTAAATTTACACCCCCTATATTTCTAATAAAGGAGTATCCGACTCTTCATACACATTGCCCAACACCCATTAGTGTTAGAAGATTACAAAATGTGGCTTTGATGAGAAAGTATTTTTCTAAATATGGTCTCTATTTTTAATATTTTGGTCAAGTTTGCATTTTCATTATAGTCTCCTTTTTTCATATCAATAGATTATATGATCATTACTCACACAGTCAAGGCATCTTGCTAGATCATTAAAAAAAAATGAAAAGTCGTTGTATTTTGCGGTGTTTGATTAATTGGAGGACTTCCACAAGGCAAAAAATAATTTTTTTTTTATTTTATAAATTAGGGAGTTACCAAACGAACATTATAAAAATGGCATGATGAATGATTCAGATCATTTGGAATAACTATGTCACCTTATCTATATTCATCATATATTGGTCCCAAAACTGGAATCTGAACACTTCAGAAGTGCCTTGGGCTTATGAATGAAATAGGGTTTACCCCTCCAGCCAGCAATGATCACTACCCTTAATTGTTAGTGACTTGGTGGTTTACCTATGACAAACGTTTTGGTTGGGTTAATGGTGTTGGTTTACCACCAACACAAACCCAACCCTAACATATGGCCCTCAGGCCATGTTCAACCCAAGATGAAAGCCATATTTGTCAACCCAAACCCAACTAAACCTACAAAGGCTAAAATAATTCAGAATGCTGTGGGTTGCACCTTTCCAGGCTTGAATAGGCTTGGTTTGGTATGGATCGGGAGTACTTTGATACAGAAAAGACATGATGCCTAAAAAATTTACAACTAACCAACCTATATCATAAATGTAGTAACCATGGTTTTCTAAATGTTATTGACTTAGACGGTTGGACCATTTGGCCCGAAGATCATTCAAGTAACCAGTTCCGTTTTACTCCAAATCTGGTCGTAGGTCAAAAACCGTTAAATCAGTTAACGATCTGTTGATTTAGGCTATTGATCTGTTCAATGGTTTTTGGCCGTTTTTTTATTTTTATCAAAATGAATTATTGATTCAAACCGAATGGTCAAACCATTGACCTAGAAACCGGTGGACAGAACAATTCCGTTTTCATATCATTTTTTAAAACCATGGTAATAACCAATCAGCTGGTATTCATGATTCATAAGGGATTTTGATTGATTAAAGTTGTTCCAGTATCATACCTTTCCCGTACCATAAATGGATATAATTAGAAGAAAAAAACATATATAAAAAAGATACACATGTATATGTAGGAAGAATGATATATTTGTATGTATATACGGTCTGACTTCTTAGTGGCAGATGAGGTGATTTTCTTCCCCTCCTTTCTGAGCTTCATCTTCTATGGTGTCACAAAATAACAGTAACTAGGAAATAAGAATAAAATTGCCTTCGAAGGACCTTGTCAAGTTGTCATCTATTAAAGAAAAAAAAAAAAGATTAGAGCAGGTGGATTGGAACCTTCCACTTCAGGGATACATAGGGATTTTTCTTTTTTTTTTTTGGTAAATAAGGATAATGGGGATAGGGTATACTCTGCATGGGTGTTAATACATGGGATACCCCAATGATAAAGTCTGTGTATACCTACCATTCGTTTGCAGCAGTACCCCAAATGATGACGTCTTCATCTTTTATCAATATCATGCACACAACGGATGCAAAATGTGGTGTGGTCATATCAAATTAAATGCCTTTTGCATCAAAAGTAAAATCATTTATACGGGTAAAACCAATAAGCAAAAGAAAATAGAAATTATTAATTTTTATGATTATTATTTAATATAATTAATTATTATAATGAGAAAAAATATACCGTCCTGTATAATTTGGTTGACAAATTTGGGTTTTTGCATCAGTTTGGATTCAGGTCAAGCTCCATGTCTAGGGTTGATCTTCTATTGGTCCTTGAACCAACCAAACCCATCTATTTTATAACCTCTGATTTATTAGGGAGAGTTAAAATGGATTCAAAAAGATTTGAGAGGAAATGAGAGAGGGAAGAATTGGAGAGAGTGTGTGTATATGTGTTTTAAGAATGATTTTATCAGAGAGAACAATGATGGATTCAATCCAAGGGAGTTCACTTTGGCACATATTTGATATTTCTGAGTGGTTCCTTATACTGACCCATGAGATGATTTCACATCAAAGGGTGGTTCATATCTGAGTAAGAAAGAAACTTGACTGTGAACAGAACCCTCTCTCAAAGTAGGTGAAATATCTTCTCCAACCTTGATGGAGGACTTTGTTAAGTTATTCTCAGATTGAGAAAGAAACAGAGTGCCTTGATTTTTATTTCGAGGATGATAATGAGCGCATTGCCAAAATGTTCCTTATGATGTGGTGCATTGAAAAACGATGATGAGGTTATATACTTCGGTTTATTGGAAGCTAGGAAGTATATAACCAAGGTTTCCTGTAGAGAATAATGGGCAGGAAATCTGGTTTGGGAAGTATAGCCCTTTAACAGTTATGTTCTTTTTGTTTTTCTTTTGATAATGGTTTAGAAGGCTGAAGAGGTTGCCATAATGCATTGATTGTTCATCATAGATGCAAGCATTATATGCTAGTCTATGAGCTATTTGATTTGCTATTCTATTTAACATACCGTATATATATTAGCTGAAAAGATTTCAATAGTTCAAAAGTTTGTGGCAGAGCATCTAAACTTACCACGTGTCATCCACATATATTTTGTAAGAGATATCAATGCTGTTTGGAAATGTTTGTACTCTTCTTGTTGTTTGGTGTCCCTTGTTCATTGCTGCTGTTTCAATGTTTTGTAGCACGGCTTGCAATTTGCACTTGGCCTAATATTTGAACAGGGTTTGCTTCAATTTGTTTGAATAGTTCTGTTTCTTGGTAAAGGGTTTAGGGAGAGATAAGTAGGGGGTGAGGAAAGATTTTAAGGGGGAGGGAGAGAGAGAGAGAGAGAAGTGGAGAGAGAACAGAGAATGGGGCAGTAATGACTTTAATTAGATCCCCAATAGACGGATCGAATTGAGATCAACCTGGAATCTGGAAGGAAGATCCCTGACCTGTTTGCTAGGTGACAAGACTATTTAAGAAATCCAGGCTCCATGTTTGGACTTTAGAGACAGAAAAAGTAAATAACAGATGAGCTAAAAACTGAAGTAGAGATGCCATTAACAAAGAAGTGAATAGTTGAAATATTAACAAGTAAAAGCAATTTCAAGAGGTGAGAAGTGAACACTGTTCAATGAAATTTTAACAAGGAGTTTTAGTAGTACATAGTAGGTGTTCATGTCTAAACACAGAGCATTGATATTTGCACCCATGAAGCTTCAACTTCCAATCCAAAGCGTCTCTAAAATCTAAATTGCAGAAATAAAAAAAAAAAAAAAGGTATTTCGATACCATCATTTCCTTGAGAAGGGATTTTTCATACAGAAGTAACAGAACCTCAACCAAAGAAGGAGCTGCGGTATAGCAAAGGGAACCAAATTTCACTGCTCAGAGATTCCAAAAGCCTCTCCCACTTGTAGCAGAGGGAGACCGCACTTTCTCGAACCAACCCCAATATTCGGGATTACAGTGTGCCGGCGATGACACCATGGGCCTGGGCGTAAAGGGTCCGGCCGAACCTCTCCAGAATGCCAAACACTTGATTAATATCTCCCCCAACTTCCCTTCATTGATCGCCTCATAAACCTTCTCTATGTGCTCTCCAGGACTCACCTTCTTCGCACCACTCAGAAGCTCGGTTCCCACTTCTGTCCTCACGAACCTGTATATCGGATAAGTCCTACATTTCTTAATTCTGTTGGGTATCGGGAAATCACCATTATCGAACCTCTCCCTGGCCTTGGCTATCTCCTCGCCTAATCTCGCCTTGAGTTCCTCCTGAAAGACTGATATCTGTTTAAATATGGAGTACCCGCTTTCAGTACTCTTTTCTTCTGTTTCAGGAGATTGATTGAGCGCCTTCTCCACGAGGACCTCCCGCAATTGGAGGAGTAGAGCGTAGGATGGATTGGTGGGATCGTCGAGGTAGGAGAACACAGGCTGGTGTTCAATAACCTGCAAGAGCTCCTTCTCGCAGAAACGGGTTTCGAGCAATGATCCGTCCTGAGTTGTGTATAGGGTCTTCCTCACAACTTGGTTGAGGATGTGTTTTACTACCTCCCTCATGTTATCCTCCAAATGTCGGAGATCAATCGCTTGGCAAAGTGCCACCATGTATGTTGCAGACATGAGCTTTAAGATTTCTACCGCTTCCGCACTCTTCCTGGCAGAGATCAAACCGAGCGAGTTCACGTCCTGGTTATGTTGTTCAGCGCTTTGAACATGAGTGGTGACTGGGTTTGCCAGGTATTGAAGCTCCGAGCAATATGCCGCCATGGCGATCTCCGCACCTTTGAACCCGTAGTCCAGGCTCGGGTTGGGCCCGCCGCTCAGATTAGAAGGCAATCCGTTGTTGTAGTAATCACAGACGAGCTCGGAGAATTGAGCAAACATGAGCTTCCCGATCGCTGCGATGGCAATTCGGAGGTTATCCATCGAGACCCCAATTGGAGTTCCTTGGAAATTACCCCCGTGCAGAGCAATGTCACGAGCGACGTCGATCAATGGGTTGTCGTTAACAGAGTTGATTTCTCTCTCGATCGAGTGAGTGGCCATGCGGATCACTTCAATTTGTGGCCCGAGCCATTGCGGAGATGTTCTGAGCGCGTAGCGATCCTGCTTCGGCTTTGTTAGCGGGTCCTTCTCGTGACGGATCCTCGCTTCTTTCATGTCGCTCTCCTCCAGAAGGAACTCCATGATCGCGGCAGATTCGATCTGGCCGGGATGGTGCTTCAGCTCATGGGTCAGCGGGTCGGTATATTCTGGCTTCCCGTGCATGGCTTCACAGAACAAGGCCGAGAGGATTTCCGCAAGCAGAGCCAGGATGTTGGCATCGAAACAAACTGTGGCAGCCACAGCAGAGCCAATTGCAGTTCCATTGACGAGAGCTAGACCTTCCTTGGCCTGCAGCTCGAAATGAGCAGAAATCCCAGCTCGCTCCAGTGCCTCTTTGGACGTAATTTCTTCGCCTTCCAGGGTGATTACTTTGGAGTTATGCCGGCCAGTTAGCAGGCCCGCAATGTAAGATAAGGGAACTAGATCGCCAGACGCAGTGATGGTCCCTCTCAGAGGCAACTTAGGAATCAAGTTTTTGTTCATGAGCTTGGACATGGCTTCCAGTATCTCCCACCTTATACCAGAGTAGCCTTGCATCAGTGTGTTTGTTCGAACAAGCATAGCCGCTTTGGCATAACTGGCGGGAAGACTCTCTTTTCCGATCACACCGGCGTTGAGGAACCGAATGAGCTCAGTCTGGAGATCGGTAGTCTTGTTGGTGCGCCGATGGGAGGTAGCACCAAAACCAGTGGTGACGCCATACGTATCCGTTCCACGAGCAATGTTCTCGGCAACCCAATTGGCACTTTTTGCCACACGGTCCCGGGTCACAGCCTCGTCGAGAGTAACAGTCACGCTAGACCGACGAGCAACCGCGGCCACCTGAGCGACGGTGAGATTGGTACCCTGGAGGTTAACCTTCTGGGACTGCTGGAACTGTGACACCATGCGACGTACTTCGTCATAGTGGGTGCACTGTAGAGCCTCGGCGGCCTTTTTCCAGTGTGGTGGATTGGAAACATTAGAATCGCCCGCTACGAAGATGGGATTCCTTCCACCTTTTGGAATGGGCAGGGTGGGAGGACGACAGTGATCGATGGGATGGTGGATTTCATTCGTCGCCATTGCCGGAATTTAATTGGAAATATTGGAAGGAAACTGGAGAGGATGGGGTGGCACCGCGCGTGGCAGGCAGATGCTCTCTGGATACTAATCGCAGAACACTAAAATAGAATGAATAAATGAATGTGTTGTGGTTAGTGTTCGTAGGGAATATATATATATATATATATATATATATATATATATATATATATATATATATGGAACTTATACATAGATAGGTAATGAACCAAGAGAGTGAAGGCGGAGGCGGAGGTGGCTGCGTCAATGGTCAAGTCTATACAAAAAGGTGGGACTGTGTGGCTCTCTTCGTTCATGATTGGTGACCGTTGACTCCAAGGTCTCCAACAATTGAGTCCTGCTCTTGCATGGAATCAGAGTGGGAAATTTAGTGTTTACCTTCTTCGTCGAGACCCCCTAAGGAGCAAATCCGGTCACAATCACCCCTACCTTTTTGGCTTTGATTAGATATTTATATACAGTACCCCTCTCCATCGATGTGAGCATTAGAGGGGATGGATCTACGAGTTCATTCAGCGTCTGATGATGATCTATCCCAGATCTGGCCATTTCCGGGTGCCTTTGCACCTGTTCATGGGCCGTGTCGGGCCGGGTTCGTGGCGGGTTTTCCTTCTTTATTAACAGAAAATGTGCAGCTCAATTCCGACCCCAAGGGTTTGGTTTTATATATATACAAAATGTTTTATTTTCAGTATACTTTTATAAATTAATATTATAATAATTTAATAAATTAATAAAATAATTTATATTTCTTAATAGTAAAATGATATTTATTAATAATTTAAGATATATATATATTATGTATAACGTAAATACTTTTTATTATATATAATAGTATCGGGCCTGGGTCAGGTTATTTAAGAAAGCCCGAGCCCAACCCAAAAAATGACCAGGACTGGTATTTAAAGTCCAAGCCCAAAAAATAATGCATCGGGCCATCAAGCTACCTGGCCCATGAACAAGTCTACATCAAGTGAGAAGATTAAAACAAACACTATTTAAACCATTCTATAATTTAACAATCCATAACCAAAGAACAAGGCGGGCGTGGGTAAGGACTAGGTCTCACTGGCTAGAAACTGAATAAAAGAGTATTATGGGTAAGTATAATTAGGTTAAAATCAAATACTTGAACCAAAAAATTTTGGTTTGGTTTTTGGGGTTTTTGGTTAATCCAGTTTTTGAATAATTCATTTTCAATTTCATTTTTTAGAATTAGAAAATTGATTAATCAAATAAGTCAAATTAACCAAACTTTGGTATATAATATGTAACATATAATGTATAATATATTTATATTATTTGTGTATTAATATATAATATATTGAAATTTGCTTTTTTAATTATATTATAATATATATAGTATATAATTTATATAATATAGTATATTTATAATTTGGTTTTGGTTCGATTTTACTTTTTTAGTTTAGTTTTAAAAATTTTGCTTTATTAGGCTAAAAAACAAACCAAATAAACAAATTGATTGGAAGAAAAAACAAGATATGTAGTGTTGTCAATGGGTTGGATCTAGGCTAGGACCAATAAGAAATACTGAGGACCCAAAACCAAACCAAACCCAATAGGGTCTATAAGTTTCAGACCCAGAACCAAATCGATTGATTCTCAGGATAATTGACTCTAACCCAACAGATCCGATTATAATAAATAAATTAATATGTTTAATACATATTTTATATATATATATATATATATATATATATATATATATATATATATGTGCATGTATTATATGAATATAACTCAGTTCGGGATTGGATGAAACCAATAATAATTGGGACACTATTAAAACCCAAAACTGATCCATCGTTCTTGTTCCTGGAACCAAAACCAGCCCAGTCGGGTCGACCCGACCCATTGACAGCCCTAAAGATATGCCCATATGAGAGTTCAGAGATGTTCCATGTGGGATTCGATCGTCTCCCCTACCACCAGCAGGCAGCAGGAGACCTTACCAACCCGCTGGTTGGCGAGGTTTTGCACAGGAGGTCTTATCACATCCCTTCTTCGGAAATTGGGAGTTTAGACCGGCACCCAATGTATGAGGTAAGCCTGGCTATAACTCTGTTAAGGCTGTAACTAGAATCGGTATCAGAGTATCAGACTACAAATCCCAATACGCAGGTGCTCAAGTTGAATAAGAATTAGGTGTCAGTATCACTCTGCAGTCTGGAGTCTGCACCCACAGACCCTTCGGGCTTCGTTCACTGCCATAGCTCGTGTCGTTAAGTTATTCAAAAGGCAAACACCCAAATCATATAATAGCATTCTCATGGAAGTAAGGTGACAGTATTGTGTGAGCATCAGTCATCTACTGAATGTGTTTGGTACACGACGGCTTCTACAGATTGCCAACAAATTACCAAAGACTACCATCCTCCTAAGAAAACTCGTGGTGTTCCTCGATTATTGCAATAGCCATTCGAGATCCACATCCACCACCATTAGCCATTGACAATCTTGATGCAGGAAGGCTCGGTTTCAGATACAGAAAAAAAAATTATTTTAGTGTTTAGGCTTTCATTCGGGCATCATTCAAATAGATAAGATTATAAGCAAAAGAAGACATATCATGACGCACTGCTGAATAAGAAATTTAAAGTGATGAACCACAAGGGCCAAGGCCCATTCTCCACATTGAGATATGGAAGTCACTTCTCTTCCCAGTATAATGCGTTGTCACCGTCATCATAATCATAACCTAAAGCCGTAACGGTGCACCCCAACCCAATTCTCAATATTGGGATATAGAGACACAGCCCATTAATGCTTATGATAAATAGAAGATGAGTTGTCACACTTCCGCCAAAATTTGTGCATCATTGCCATCATAGAACATTGGGATAGACTATCTCTTCCCTTCCAAATCTTTAACGACCAAAAATAATGGACACCAATACTTGTCAAATATTCCTAGCGTTTCTTGCATCCCCTGGTGTGGATACTTGTCCCAACACTCCCAACGCCCTCCTCAACCAACGTAAAACATCACAATATCACCATCTACAGAACAGGTCTCTGGGGCAGGCCAGCAGAACAGAACGCCAACACTACAGGTAAAGCACAAGCTTGTTCCATTCCACCTGTACCCTTCATGCCACCTCTGATGCTTTATAAAATGATGCCGACCTGAGAAATGGCATTTCTGTAAGTCTGCCTGACCTGAAAATACTTGGTAGTATTTCCTGTCAGACCATGTGGCAATGAGGAAAACTAAAAGAATTTCAACTAAATTTAAATTTCTCTAGCAACAAAAATGAGCTTATGATATAGATGGTCCAAACCATATAAATTATAATGCAATTGAAGAAAATGCAAGGCTTTCAGTCTAACAAGGAAAAAATATATATCCTACATAGAATTAAACAAGGGCATTTTTCAGAAGACTTACAGATAAGTAGTATTATCATTCCACAGTAACATCAAAAATTAAAGTACCACTACACATGACATGCCCAGCATGGCATTATAGACTAAGGTAAAACCTGATTGACTACTCAGTTAGCTAAGTTCACCATGAGAGCATACAGAGTTTGAGAACCCATCTTATGCCATCAAGGACGCGCTCTCTTGTTGCTGCAAGATGGGCATTTGTACTGCTTGATATGCTCAGCCCTTGCTGGAGTGATCTTCACACACTTGCCATGAAACCACTTTTCACAAATGTCACAGCAGATCCAGAACTCATCTGAGGCATAGTTCTCTCCACATGCCCCACACAGGGTCTCCCCATGCTCCTCTTCATCTTCCTCGTCCAAACCCTCCTCCTCTTCCTTTGGCTGCCCCTTGGAATACTTGCCCTGAGATTCAGACCCTCGCTGCTTGTTGCCAAAAGAAAAGGAAATAGTAATAAAGACAACACAATTGAAGTCAATGTCAATAGTCTATTAATGGGGTTTCTAAACACAGAAGACCCTATCATTTTAGCTTTTTTGCAGCATTTTAATAATGTGTACAAACAACTAAAGTGACCTCACTTCAATCTTTTTTAGAAGTGCCCATCAAAAAATAAAATCATTATTGAAACTGCAATACTGCCAGATAGCACTGCTGCACATTCAACACACTAGAAGACAGATGGTGCAGAGATCACCCTTGTCTTCTGATGCATTTGATGTTGCCCGATTGTGCCTTCTTTAGCACATTGGACAAGCAGTGTTGCTGCATCTGCATTTCTCTGGCTGAAACTCCCAAAATAAATCCAGTCTACAATTCAATGACAACTACAACTAAACATTTTATCCGAAGAGATTTCAAAACAAGAAAAAATAAATAAAACAAAAAAAAAACAATATTACTCATCAAAAAAAATAGTGGCTTCAGACAATATATAAAACATAAAGATCCAATCAACCAAATGCACAGTATGAGTAAATGAGTCAAACAATGAAAACAATAAAAAATGTTTTTTAGTGCAGACCTATAAAAGTTGTCCAAACTGGTTACTTTGGAAAAGACAAGCCAACATAACAGAGAAACCTTTTTAGTATAGAATTGGTAGATTATGTAGTATAAACACACACACACACACACACACACACAGAGACAGTACACGAGTTAGCATACATGTTTATAACTTTGTTGAAAATTTCTCAGAAAAAGAAACACCATCATCATCATCTAAACCTTATCCAAACTATATGGCGTTGCAACCAGTGATTTACTATAGGAATGGATAGAGCTTAGATACAAGGACACTTTACCGGTTTAGAGTTTGGCTTGGATTTGTTGCTGCTATGATTTGAAACAGATGACTTCTCCTTTACTTGTTTCTTTGCAGTTCCAGTCACAACCTCGAATATTGTTGGGAGATCATTTATCATGCTAAAGAGACGTTTTCTGCATGGCAAATCCCCGCACATTGTTATGTGGGTTGGGGGTGATTGCATGAGATCACAATCACAAAAGAGACTTACTGCAGCTAGTTCACTTAAAAAGCTAATAAAGCATGATATGATATACAACATTCAGCTTTCAAAGTCCAACCAATAATAGAAGATAAACAATTTTGTTTAGACAATAATACAAAGTGATTGCAAACGACCAACAGATTAAATCTGCCCAAACAAATAGACTTGAAAAACCTCCAGGTGGCTTTGTTTTCTTTAGTTAAATATGGAAAAATTCAGTTTACTTCCAGGCTTCCAGCAATATTCATCTGCAAATCTAACAAATGGAATTTGCAACTGCAAGGTCCGCAAGTTCTATATCATAGATTCATGTTGTGCCAGTTACTTTGAAGGAACATGATCTGCCCTGGTTCCAACCAGTGCACTAAACTGTATTCCAAAAGCAATAAAACGCCCACAGGAAGTTTAAATTCTTTACACAACTCAAATCTTCAGGATCAAATAACAATAATGCCATTGCATGCAGGATAAATGTGCAAGCAAGTTCAAGAGCAATAGGGAAGTACAGCTTCACATGAAGATGTAAGTGGTTCACTAGTGTGCAACATTATTAAACTCATAAGAATTTAATAGAAGACAACTTAGATGATGTCACAACTCACAAGTATAAACAGGTAGGGGTAAACATTCTGTTTATTCGGTTAAAAACCAAACCAAATAAATTGATATTTTAAAAACCAAACTAAAAAAATAAAACCAAAACCAAATTATACAAAAACTGAAATAACCGAAACCAAAATTTTTGGTTCAGTTTTCGGTTAAAACCAAATTTTAATAATATATAGTCTATTATATATATTATAGAATGTAATATATATTATATATTATAAAATATATATTATGAAATCAAATTTCATTTTATCATATACTAATGTATAAATATATTATATATAATAATAGAATTCGGTTAACCAAATTTATAATTCTAAAAACCAAACTGATTTAACCAAAAATCGAAATTTTCGGTTCAGTTTTTCTTTTTTTGGTTTTAACCGAATAGTGCTCTCCCCTATAAATAGCTAAAGATATGAGGTTACTGTTGGACTCATGAGATGCTGCAATGCAAAATGCATCTGCCTTTTTTCACTCACATTGGGGGGGAGCAGAATATCCAGAGTATAAATACTTTACATTATACCTGTTTTGATTTTCTATTCGTTGATAATAAATAGAAAAACTGGCACATAAAACAAACAATAGTTTTTTTTTTTCAACCTTCATCAACAGTAGTCTAACAACCATTATATCTTTATTCAGGAATCTAACATGTATATTATTTAAAATATCAAATAATGTAGCACAAGATGATAAATAATTTATTGAAAAAACTTAAACAATTTCTTTGTGGTGAAGCTTTCTAAATTTAGACCAGCTAAAACCATAACGGCATTCAGAGAAGTTCAACAAAAATCATGATTTGTTGATGGCATGTTGACCTTTCACCATCATAGAGATTTTTTTGCCTACCATCATTAGACTTTCCAGAGCCAAAGGTATCCAGATGTCTATATGCACTTACAGGAAACCTCAACAATTTAAGAAAAATTAAAATTGATAGCCTAAAAAAGAGAGACAGGATTACTTTTTTAACCAGCAAGATGGATCTCTAAACCGTAGAAAAAGTGAGTAGATGTCAATTCACCTTAGCTGCTTTTCGTAAATCTACAGTAACAGATCCCAGAGAACTTTAGCATGGCAATCCACCATTGTAATATAATGTTACATGCAAATGAAACTATGAAAACTTGTATTTTAACAAATAATATTACATGCAAATGAAACTATGCAAACTTGTATTTTAACAAATAATGTTACATGAAAATGAAACTATGCAAACTTGTATTTTAATAAATGGTAAGCAATCTTTTTTTTTTTGAAAGGTAAAGTGTTGTATTCAGTATGAGCTGTAAAAAGACTGTACAAGAGGCTACACAAACAACCAAAAAAGTTCACCCTCAAAAATGCCCCAGAACAAAAAACATCTTTAAACAAATCAGAGCTAGACAACCAGCTTCTCAACTCTTCCACTACAAAGTTAATCACCCCAGCCTCAGCCCTGTTGTTTTGTTAAAAAATCCTATTGGTCCTTTCTATCTAGATTGCCCATAAAACAGCAGCTGGAACGGCAGACTATACTAGCTTTCCTTCCTTGGACATACCAAGAACTCTCCACCCTTGTAGCACACCAAAGACTGATTCTGGCCAGCACCAACTCAGAATTATAGCTCTAAGGAAGTGTTGTCACACCTCTGCTGTGAAACCAGTGTAAAAAAAGGTGATTTGCTGTTTCTGGAGCCAAATTGCACAAGGGACTGTTTAAATCTGATAAGTTTAAAACCTTCCTACTAAACATTCCTCTGGTGACACATTTTCCTTTCGCAGCTATCCACAGAAAAAATTTGACTTTCAAAGGAGCTGCGGTCTCCCATATGGCTCTAGATGGGAAGGGCTGGCTGTTACTCCCCATAAAGCCCAGATAGAAAGATTTGACAGTAAAACAACCAGGTTTGGACCACAACCAGCATCTAGTATCCTTAGATTGCAGATCTGGCTGTTGCTCTTGAATCACAGAGAGCAGTTCAGCCACCTGATCCAACTCCCAGTCGTTGAAATTCCTTCTGAAAGCAGGGGACCAAAGTACAACCCCTTCCACCTGTGCAAAATAATCTGCAACCGACACCAAATTGTCTTCAGCTGCACCATACAAAACAGGGAACCTTTCTTTTAGAGAGAAGTTACCACACCAAGGATCCAACCAGAACTTTCAGTCGCCTACCATTTCCTACCTTATAAGAAATATCTCTGATAAAAAGAATATAGGCTTTATAAACACCTTTCCATACACTACACCCAAAAGATTGCTGTGACCATCCGGCATCCCAACCATTTTCACTAAAACCATATTTTTCAACTATTAACATCCTCCACAGCTCCTGACTCTCAGTGGAGAATCTCCAAAACCAGCTTCCCAAGAGAGCAAGGTTGAAGGGTTTCACCTTCCTGATCCCAAGCCCACCATGGGAAATGAGCTTGCATATTTCTTCCCACTTTACCAAGTGGTACTTAAAAGAGTCTTTCCACCCTTGCCACAGAAAGTCCTTCATCTTTTTCTCAATCTTCACAGCCACCTCCGTGGGCATCAAGAAGAGACATATAGTAGGCCGGCAAGCTGGCCAGAACACTCTTAACCAAAACCAGTTTACCCCCTTTGGAGAGATATCTAGCTTTCCACGAGGCAAGTTTTCTATCAACTCTTTCAAAAACGGGATTCCAAATGCTGCTTGAGTTACTCTTTACCCCTAAGGGAAGACCAAGGTAAGAGGAGGTGAATGTACCTGTTTTACACCCCAACACTTCATCCAACTCTTGAAGATTCAAGATGGCTCCAACTGGCTGCATTTCACTTTTAGAGAAGTTAACTTTGAGACCTGACACCAGCTCAAAAGGAAGCAGAGATTAAGGACCTGCTCCGGAGAAGCCTCACAAAAAAATAGTGTCATCAGCATACTGCAGCAATGAGACTCTTGTACCTCCAGGACTGATCTCAAAACCTCCCAGCAGGCCTGACTCTGCCACTCTTTCAGTCATTTTGCTTAAGCCCTCCATTACTATCAAGAACATCAAAGGTGACAGAGGGTCACCTTGTCTTAAACCCCTCGAACTTGAATTTGCCTTTAGCTGCCCCGTTGATCAAAACTGAGAAACTAAAGGTTGTGATACAAACTTTCATCCAGTTTCTCCATTTCTGCCCAAACTGCATTCTGTCCAACATGTAATCTAGATAAGCCCAGTTTACATGATCGTAAGCCTTCTCTAGGTCCACTTTACAAACCAGACCTGCCTCCCCACTCCTAACTTTCAAGTCAATGAGTTCATTGGCAACTAAGACACTGTCCCGTATATGTCTGTTGCTTACAAAAGCACCTTGATAACTGGAAACCAGAGATCTCATGACCTTCCTTAATCTTGTAGCTAGCACTTTAGCCAAGATCTTATAGACACTCCCTAACAAGCTGATGGGTCTGAAATCTTTCAGCTCTTCGGCTCCATTCTTCTTAGGGGCTAAGGAGATGAAGATTGAATTCAGACTCTTCTCAAAAGCCGTCAAAGCATGGAATTCCTCAAAGACTTCTAGAAAGTCTTGTTTGACTAGCTCCCAATATTTTTTAAAGAAACAGATGGTAAAGCCATCGGGTCCAGGAGCCTTCTCCCCTTCCAGCTCATCCACAGATTTCTTGATTTCAACCTCTGAGAAAGGATTTTCCATCTCTTCTGCCTCTCGCCCAGAAAGGCTTTTGAAACTCAGCCCCTCTGGCTTTGGCCTAAATCTGCACTGTTCTCTGTATAAGTTCTCGTAGAAACTCACAGTAGCCATCTCAATTTCTCCCTTCTCTTCCACCTCACAACCGCCTTGAAATTGAGTTAACTCTCTGTCTTGCATTGGCCATCTCAATTTCTCCCTTCTCTTCCACCTCACAACCGCCTTGAAATTGAGTTAACTCTCTGTCTTGCATTGGCCATCCTGTGGAAGAAGGCAGTATTACTGTCACCAGCCCTTAACCACTTGATTCTTGGTCTTTGCCTCCACTTGACCTCCTCCTGAAAAGCCAACACATCAAAATTCTTTTTAACAAGCAAACTGTTCATCCTTTGGTCTTCCCCCAAGGAACCTGCTTCTTCCAGAAGGTCCAGTTCCTTAATGATCTTCAGACACTCAGCTTTTTTTATTTCATCAGCTTTCAGCCTATCCTTTTGCCACTCCTTTATTTTGCTTTTAAGCCATTGGAGCTTCTTGCTTAAGACATGACTTGCAGTGCCTTCAAAAGAAGCGTCAGCCCACCACTTCTTGACAATGGAATCAAACTCTGCATCTCCCAGTCAACAGAGCTCCAGTCTAAAAGGTTGACCCTGTCTTCTAATTCCATTTATGTTCAGCTGCAAGGGCACATGGTCTGAAACTGGTCTCGGAAGTGCTTCTTGAATCGAATTGGGAAAGTGCTCCTCCCATTCATTGGAAATTACAAACCTATCCAATCTGACCAGAGAAGGCTGATCTTGGTTGTTAGTCCAAGTATAGGACGCTCCAGCCAGAGGCAGATCAATCAACTCCCATTTCTGCATGAAATCTGAAAATAACCACATACCTCTATCTGATCTAGTGCAGTCCTTTCTGTCTTCCACCCTTAGAATGGCATTGAAATCACCACCGATTGTCCAGGGTCCACTCCACTTCCTTCTCACACCCTCTAGCTCCACCCAGAAAGCTTCTTTTAGGCTGGACTCAACGGGGCCATAAACTCCTGTCGCAACTCACAACCAAAGAAACATCAGATTGGGATCCAGTGCAGTCTAACTGAAACAGAAAATCTGTCAATCTCTTTATCTAGCTGCTTAAAGCTGCTTGTGTTCCAAATTACAGCTACACTGCCAGCAGTGTTAACTGACAGTAGTGACAGCCAATCACATGGGCCAAAACCCCATACACTTCTCCCTATTCTGGAGCTGAAATTTTGGAGTTCGTTTCCTGCAACAAAAGGATATCAGATTTCTTTTCCTTCAAAAAATTCCCAATCACCGGTCTACTACCAGAGCCAAGTCCTCTCACATTCCACAAAATCAATTTCAAGTTCTCCATAAATTATCTTCTTACGGATCTGCTATTTCGGCTCCCCACCCCTCCACCATCATTAAGGCCCCAAGCCAGATGCAACAGCTCTTTAGATTGCCTCCGGTTCTTCCTTCCCTTCTCCATCAAGTGTCTATTCTCAATTGCAACCAACAAAGCTTTTGTTTCATCCTCCAAGCCTCTTATAGAGATAGCCAAAAAATCCCCAAACAACAACAGCTTAGACAGCACCCACGCCAATACCTCTTCCTCCTTTGTGTACCTTAGGTTAACTATCTGATGCCGAGACACTGCAAGGGGACCAACAGCTTCTTTGTTTCCTGGTAAAATCATTGCTAGTGGTTCCTAGAAGACAGGTGGTGAACCTTCTAACGCAGTCAAAGCCCCTACCATAACCGAGTCTTCTGTATTCCTTTGCAACAAAACACCGTCCATACTCCATAGATCTCTCCCTTTCTGTATCTAGGCTGAAAGGATCACCTCCTTGTCCACTCCCCCCCCCTAAAGGCCTTTGTCCCTTCTAGGCCCCTACAGTCCTAAGCCACAAGAGACGAAGGGGCTGGTTGAGGAGTCGAAGAGCTCGATTCCATTTGTGTCTCCTACCTTGAGGTTTTACTTATGGACCAGCTTTCTATGAAGGTTGAGATAGAACTACCGTCATCCTGCAAGAAAGGTTCTTCTATGTCTGACTCTTCTAAAGAAGAAGAAGCAGACACCACCACCTCTTTCCCCTTTCTTGACCCTTGCGCAGAAGGCTTTCCCTTAAACACCATTCTAGGAGGGCTTTTAAACCGAACTGGGCCAGGCCCACTAGGATGATTAGCCTGACTTGGTTCGCCCAAAATAGCCAATTCCAAATCCCACCCTTTCGGCTTGAACCGATTCAAAACCGTGCCTGCTAAGCGATCTAAAAAGGATTCTTCATCCGCCAGTTCCAAATTTTTAAAAATTTGAAAAGATTTAAACCCCTTTCTCGAGTTGGTCCGACCTACCTTTTCTTCTTGATAATTCGATGCAAAGTCCATCCTACGGTTCTGATGTTTCTTCCTCCTTCCCCTGACCGTCTGCCAACCATCTTCTTCTGAATGTTTTAAAAGAGCAAGGTGCATGGGTCAATTTGCACCTAATGCGCAAGGCAAGGTGTGTGCCTTTTTAAACAAGGCACAAAAAAAACTAAAAAATCAAAAATGCCAAAAATTCAAAAAAAAAAAACAATAAATTATCAAACATAATGTTAATAAAAAATATTAACTTAAATTTTAAAATAAATGTTTTAAAAAACCTATTATCTAAAATTAAAATACATAAATATAACATGTAAACCATATTCAAATGAGAATTTAAAAATAAAATCAAATATATAAAACATTTTCAAGCATATAAAATTCAATCTCTTTTTTTCTCAATTGCATTACTTCAAGTAGCTAATGTGATGTAAAACATATTACATTCCTGATTCTACAAGCCGCCTTTGTGCCACGCCCATCGAGACAAGCCCAAACAAGTCCATGTTAGGTCTTAAATTCTTAGTTCTCACACAAAAAATAATGATTTTATAGTTTTAATTGCTTTTTAAGAGGATATTTTATTAGGATGAATGAATGAACAACATTACCAAATAGGCTCAAAAAAGCATCAAATTTTCAAAAGGCGCACGCCTAGGCACACGAGCATCAAATTTTCAAAAGGCGCACGCCTAGGCGCACCAAGCGTAGGACCTGGACAAGGTGCCTACTTTAAAATGTCTCGCCTGTGCGCCTGAGGCTCGCCTTTTAAATCATTGCTTCTTCTCTAGCTCTGGCACTCTCATGAGCCCTAGAAACTTCCAAAGTGTCCGAACACTCCTCCGCCTGCTACTCTAAGCCATTAGAGTTTTCCAACTGCCCTTTAATGTCTTCAGTAATGCAAAAGCCTATCAGAGCTTTCTAAATTAGATTATGCTCGACTTGTAACGCTCCAGCAAAATCCGTCAGCACTGGCATCTTATCCGGCTTTATCTCTGGCCAGATTGTAACCACATACATTGAATTACCCACTACTACATTAACCGTTAGGGGAGCTACCCCTGACCTGTGTGCTTTAACTCAAAAAAACTTTACACTTCATTTACCAGTTTCAAAGTTATCGGATTCCAAAAAGCCTCTATAGAGGTCCCATATGCCTCTGGCAAGGTTCGTGCTCCAAAGGTGTAACAACAAACCATAGGTCCTTACCCACACAAAACCAGGTATCTCCTTGGAGGATTGCCAAGTTCCAGACGAGTTTGACCTATGTTCAAGGTGCAACAGAGAACCTTTGAAACATCTGGAACCAAAGTTCACCACTCTTCTAGTGTCTTCCAGAGAAGGGAGGAGGAAAAGCCAATACTCGTCATCAAGCCTACGCATCCCAATGCCTTTCGAACAACCCCAAGCTTGAGACGCCCACCGACCTACCTTCTCCACCCTCAAGTCTTTTCGGTCAAAACATCCGGCCAGGCATGCCTGAAGAAAATCCTCCCACTTTTCCACTCCTCCGGCATCTACTTCCAAGGAAAGGTGTAGATGGTTAGCTTTAACGCTCACCTTACCTTTCGACGGCCAAACCCAAGGGTAACCATTCTTTCCAGCCTGTCCCCACATCTCTCTTGAGGGAAAACTTTCCTGCTTCTGATCGAAATACCCTGGTCCCATCTTTTGACGGTGGCGAAAGCCATTCCTTTCAATAGGCTACCACCAGCGAGATCTTTTGTCACCGACTAAAGCCATCAACTAAAAGGAACTTTCATGGCAATATAAAATTTTCAAGTACAGTGAAGCTTCAGTGGTTCTCAAATCGAGAAGGGTTTCTTCTCCCCCACCCAAGCATTTTTAGTCAGAGGTAAGCCTAACTCGATTTCGATTGCTTGATGAGAGCACTAGCACAATTCTCTTCTCCTAAAAAATAGAAATATTTTACAAAGTTAATAAAAATAGAAGTATTTTACAAATATCATTGCATAGAATACATACATACTATTTTACCTTATAAGTGTTTTGTTCTTATGTCCCATAAGATAGAAAACATGGATCTACCACCCCATTTAGAAAACACATTACCAAGATAACCTCTTAAGTTACAAGTCTATTGTATTAGAGGATTCTGGCATTTAGATAGACGATGTCCAACTTGATTTAAATTATTTTTATGCATATATTATGCAACTCTAGATAAGGGTTTACCCCTACTATTTGTCAGGGGGAAATAAGTAGTGAGCAGGCCCTAGTACAACAAGGGGAAAAAAGATGATAGCAATTTGCTCAGGAGAAACATCTAAGCTGTGAAAAAACAAATTCAGTAATGATGTAATGAAATAAGCTTTTAAAAACAATGCTCTTAGTTTTGGAAGCAAGAGAATTTGAGAAGTTTGTTTGGTACACATTTTTCAAAGTTGTTGTCAAGGAAAAAGCTTCTTGCATTTTCATAAACAATTTGCTTCAAATCTAGATTTTTATGTCCCAAACAGAATTCAAATCAACAAACAAAATAGCCATCTCCCAAATCACCATTTCTTACATAGGATAGCTTCCAAGTGAAAGGCAAGACATAAGGAAGATATCCATAACTTCATAATAGAGAGAATTACCTATCATTTTTATCAAATCCAAATCTGGCACCAAAATAAAATGCCACGGCAAGCAACCAAGCATCACTATGAACTGCAACCAAAGACAACCAGTCCTTCTCTTGCATCCCATCTCTCGCAAAGTTAATACCCAAGGCAGGCTCAGGGAGCTCCGGAGGCACCTCTTCAGCAGGTAAATTCACTTCCCATTGCTCACTAGGAAAACCATACAGGCAAAGATTCTCCTTCTCTGTATAGTCCATAAATTAGTAAATGGAGTTATAAGAAAAGGAGCAACATGTAGGGATACTACAACTCAGGAACATACAATATCTGAACACAAAATTCTTTCCACAATCACTGATCAAGACCTTAAAACAATGTCAATAATAGCCCATTTTAGTTGTATTTCTTTTGCAACCTGTGGTTTTAAGGGTGTTCCCCTCTAGGTTTTTGCCTTAGAGGTAAGGTTGAACCCCCACACCTCACCAACGTGCAAATTTCTCTGATTATTTTATTAAAAAGCAGGTGCAGCAATCACCTCTGGATTGGGGAGGGGACCCCAGAGAAAGCATGACCCTTCCCATCATAGGCTCTGAGGAGAGTTATCCTGAAGAAATGGGCATAAACTATCCAAAGGGAGAAAAGGATTCACTTGGAGCCTTCTCCCCAAGCCATGTTACAAAGCATCATAATATTAAAAGGTAGATAAGAGAAGGTATATTTTGGCATTAGGACCTGAGCTGAAACTACACTTTCCAAGGAATTAATAATACTCAATGTTTTAAAGGCATGTCAAATTCAAATTCGAATTTGAACATTGCCTTAAATGTAGTATTTAATTTGCCTATAAGGCATGTTATTAAATGTGATACTTAATTAAGAGTTACATAAATTAAATTTGAATTTGAGAAGTTACTAAAATTGAGATTGAAAGAGAGAAATTAATTTTGATATTTAAAAGTTGCCAAAATTAAGAAAGAAAGGAGAATATATTAAATTCAAATTGTATAGGCCAATACAGACTCAAAGCGGTTCTATATAGGCTCATACCAACGAAAATAAATGAAACATACAGATTTTGCAAAACACAACGTATTAGTTGATACATTGTGAAATTTAAAACCTTGCTACTAATAACAAAGTAAAAAATGAATTCAACAAAAGCTCTTTCACTCAAAATATATCTTTAGAAACAATGATCAAATCAATTTGTGCCAACAAAAAAAAAAATAGCAATGGCAAGGTTGTGTCTGATTGCAATTTGCAAACATAGTTGTCAACATGTCACCTAGGTGCAAGCTCCCCCAAAGTCACGGCTTATATTAAATGTGCCCTTCTAGGTGACTAGGTGCTCACATAGGCAACAAAAATAACAAAACAAGTGCCTTATTGTAGTATTACTACAAAGGCTACATCTTATTAGTATGTGCATTGATAAATCCTATTATATATAAACAAGTATTACTTATCTGTTGCTTTGGTATAGCTTTTGAGAAGAAAAAAGAAAGAAAATAAAAGGATGGTTTATTTTTTTTCTTACAATTACACTTATATTTTTTATTGGTATAAAATTGTAGTCCTCTTTAGTTTCTAATAAATTTTAATATGCAATTTCTCTATTAAATACTTATTATACTATAATGTTGTGTTTGAAATATGGAAATTTAAAAAACTTAAAATGACATTTTCTTTTAGATGTGATGATTTGCCATGTTTTTAGAGAATAATTAATATGAATAAAGAGAATTGCTATTTTGTCATTTTGCATGCATGCTGATCGGCATATAAAATTAGAAAACTTAAAATGATCATGTTGGTACCCACCTTGGTTAGGTGATAGGATTTTACAAAGAGAAAAAAAAAAAACTAAATTCTAGGATCACCTAAAACTGCCTATATGCTTTAACAACCAACTCAATCCAGACCTAGTTTACATAATCTGCTGGTGTTTGGTTCTTGACTCAACAAGGACCCATTTTGATAAGGATTTATATACAATCCCACATCCAAATAAATTAAAGTGATGAATTGAACATTATCTACTTTAAATGAATACAGTTCAACTTGGTCTATCTCTTCTTCAAGATAATAAATACCAATTCAAATCCAACTAGAAATGGCAAAATCCCAATGGAACATGTACTTGACCGAGTTCAAAAAGAGCCAAACCAGATCCAATAAAAATGTACAAGTTGACACATGTTAAGATCAAAATTGGTAAATGACAATAAGTTGAAATTCAAATGTAACAAGATCCTGTTTTGAATGGGAAAAAGGACTTTTTATATGAATGCCAAAGGCAGAGCGCCCATATCCATACCAAAAGCCTACTAGCAATAAATTCACAATGATAAGTTTAGAAAGCATCAAAAAATATAGCAGAGAAGTGCAGCCCAACTCCCAATAACCTCAAACTTAAGCCCTACCAGACCACCCCCTCCTCCCTCTCAAGGAAGCTCTGCTTCCCTCGGTCCCTCCCCCTTCTCTTTCCCTTAACACCTTCTCCTTCACCTCAATAACTCAATTGATCCTTCCTTTCTTGCAAGTAAACAGTATTTAACCTACATTGCATGCTCCAATACATGTCTTCATTAGAACATATGGTGGCCTTAGGATGTTGGTTAGCATTGTGTTTTTGCACAGTTACTTCAAAATTGATCCCAAGTCCAAGTACCACAAATTTTTAATGTGAATTCAACATCCACCATACCTTATCCATGGCATTCCTTGCCATGTCTTTGAAAGACACCAGCTATTCTGAGGTCATTAACAATTGTTAGGTCACCAGAAAGGCAGAAGTAAAGATGCCAATCATGTTAAAACCACAGTTAACAGAAATGGGGGGTACAGGTCAATAGTCACCATATCACCAGGGTGAAAAATAGTTAATGTTTGTTAATATTTGGTGCTTGCTAAAGGATATATAGAAGTTTAAAGAACACATTTAATCTTCTTTTCTTTTTCATAAGCCAATAATATCCATCTTTGATTTGTTTTCTCTTAAAAATTCTCATTTCAAATGGAAAATTACAAGAGCAAAATAAAACTCTGACAGAGAAAGAGTTGGAGGTTTGCCCTTTATTATTTCATTTCCTTAGACCACAAACAGTTGGAACTATGCTTGAGTCTGAGAGTGGCTTACTTCATAGTAAAATTACGTTCATATCCAGTCAACCAGCTTTGAGTAATGGCCTTTTTTATGTCAACAAGGCTATATTACAGATCAATGTCATAACAGCCATAAAAGTAAGATGAGAACAATATATGTTGACACAAACAAAAAAAGGAAGTAACATATTAAAACAATTTAGGAATTGAAATGTGGCTCCCATGAATTTCTCATCCAAAACCTAAAAAACACAGGAAGAAAAAACTTGGCTGGCTATCTCATATAGATTCTTTGACCCACCTAGGGAAGTCTCTAGACACTTGGCTGGCTATCTCATATATTCAGCCAATGTTCCAGGAAGCATATACATGCAAAAGTCAGCAACCATAAAATCAACAGCAATTCCTCATTAAACAGCCACCAAGTAAGATAGAAAAAACAATTATAAACAACCATTTGGACGCAATATATCATAAACAATCGGGGAGAAAACTGTTGTATTGCCTTAAAATTAAACTAAATTAACAATCACAAATCACCATCTGCTCCACAACATAAGACATTTAGTTCAAACAATAAAAAGTGTACAAAATGCATATAGAGGAAAGTCAGGTAGGAAGAACTTCATAAAGCGGAAGAGACAAAAAGAATAATGAAAGTAGCATCTGCAACCAAAAGCATGCAAACAGAATCCTAGACACAAGCAAGAAATGCTAGTAATTGCTTCCCCTGAAGAAAACAATGAATAGAAAAGGTCGAAAAAAACTATGATATCTGTGAAGAAGGTCCTAATCGAGATTCTGAGAGTAAAACGACACTACCACATCGAATCCTAATCAATAGTTCAAAGAAAACCATACACGGGGACATTACATCACAAAAGAAAAAATAATAGTGAAAAAATATGCAAGGAAAAAACGAGGCGTAAACCCTAACCAGGATCGCACTGCTGAAAAAATTCGTCAACATCTGCAGTAAGAGAAGATAAAAAAAATAAAAAAAAAAAAAAAAAAAACATGAGGATTCACAAAAAGAACACTCCAAACCCCTAAATTCAAACTAAAAAACCAATTCCAAAAACGAAATCAATAATGTTTCTGAAAAATGAGAAAAAAAATACCCGTGGTGAGAGCTTTAATCATGCCAGCTCTTCGGCCCTTGAAATCCCTAAAGACCTCTTCAACTGTGCGAGGATTGTACGTTCCACCTCCGTCCATGGCTTCAACGCTCCAAAAACTTTTTAAGTATTCTAAGGGAAGTAAACGAGAAGACGAAGACGAAGGCCAAGTAGTAATAGACACGGAAATTAGTGGTTTGCAACGATATTTGTCGAGATTTGAAAGGAACAAGAAGTAAACCAACACAGTCAATAAGCGGGAGAGGGAAGAGAAAGAGAGATAGCGAAAGTCTGCAAGAGCTTAGAGAGAGAGAGAGAGAGAGAGAGAGAGAGAGAGAAGAATGTGCGTTTGTTTGAAAGGAGGGAAAAGGGCAAAAATATTTGACCCCTAACAGTTGAGAGAGAGAGAGAGGGGGGGGATAAAATCATAAAAGACTTCGCGGATTTGAATCGCCCTGAAATGGACGGATTAAAGTGGATTTGAAACACCGGTGACAAGTCCGGGGAGGCGGATTGTGATAAATCGAGGAAAGGCTAACGTGAGCCGATGGGTGTTCAACAATAAGAAAACCTCAGTTCAACTCGTGGGTCATAAGATCCTACGCTGAATGTTACTATTAACGGTCAAAATTTAAATACTGCTATAAATGCTACAGACTTCCATCTTCCTCGGAGTGTTTTATGATTATATTTTTTAGGGAAATTGATGTACCTGTACTTTAAGGTAGTGACGCCTAACTTGCATGTTATCAACACTCTTTAATTGAAATTAGGGTAGTGGTAAATTTATCAAAATGCTCATCTATTGTTTTAGCAACAAATAAAATAAGATTGCAAGATGACATAAATGGCTATGATTGCTTCAATTATTAGTATCTCTCTTAGCAAACAAAATTTCTTAGTATCATTGTATTGCTTCAACGCCCTGTTTGTTCAATTATTGAAAAGAATAGGAGAAAGAAAAATAAATTTATGAAGTTATAGTTAGGTATTAAAATTTTTAAAATATAAATAGATATAAAAATTATAAAAATAGACTTTGTGATATTTTCATTAATCAAATTAAAAATAATTATAATAAAAATTAAATACATACTTTAGAATTTATCAAAAATAAAATTATTTTAATGTTTGGCAAAGATCAATAGTTCAACTTTAGGGTCAAACGTATTATTTAATGTCATAAATAAATAATAGAAATTAATAAAATAAAAAATATATATAAATGCTGCAAAAAAAGACTAAGGCACAAGTATAATATTAATTAATTATTACATTAAATAAAATGTAAGTGTGACATATCAAAATTATTTTTACACGGAAATATAAAACAAATATAAAAAAATAGGACACATCTATAATTCTATATTTACACTACTATTGAAAATACAAATAAGATTTTGGAACTTTCTTTTGGTAAAAATCAATGTTTTAAAAACCGATCCAAAAACAGAACCGCTTTGCCATTCGTTTTCAAGTTAGTGGTTCAATTGTCGCTACAACAGCGCTTGCCCTATTCTTGTATTTCTCTCATCTCTCTCAATCTCTCTCAAAACCCATATCGTTTGCTTCAATGGTGTATTTCAAAATTTAATATAAGATCGACGTTTGATCTCCCATCTCTTGCATCAATTTTTCATTTTCTTCATTGGAGTTTAGTTTTTTTTGTTACAACTTAAATAATTACATAAATGAGAAAACTCAATATCAAAATGGAATAACTAAAAACCCTAACTAGTTTTGGTCATTGGCAATAATCAAACAAGATTTGAGATATGAAAGTTTTGTTTATCATTTTTCTAATTTTTATTTTTAAATAAAATAAGAATGGAATTAGTTTAAAAGCAACCCACTAACCGTTATCCGGATCAAAACATTTTAATGATTAAACAATATGGATCAGCAATTCTCTGACCATTTCAACGGTTTTTTTTTTTTGTAAAATAATGGTTCAGGGCTAAAACAAAACTGATGACTTGACTAGTTCATGGGCGAAAATGGTTAAATTGTTCGGTCTGGTTCAATTTTTAAAACATTTACTAAAATACTCATATTTTTAATTTAGTCCCTATTTAATTGTAAGGTTTAAATTGTAAATTGAAATACTACTTTTCACCTTATTCAATTCCCTGTATTTAAATCCTACATATTTCCAATAAATAGACAAAAGAAAAAAGTTCTATATCTATACTATATATAAAAGTGGGATGTAGAGTGAAAGCTTTTTTGGACTAAAATTATCCTATATTTATTTATTTGATAACGGGTATGAAAGTTATTTTATTACAACTTTAATGCCAACTTTTGATGGCTACTAAATGTTCATATTTGTCTATTTATTACATCTCTAATTGTAAGGGTTAAAACTGTAACTTCAATTATTATTTTTCACCTTATTTAATCCCCTTTCATTAAGACTTAATTAAAGGTATTAACTCTCATTTTCTCTTATTAAATCTTATATTTAAGTTATTTTCCACAAATAAATGGTACTACTTAAATCTGTGCCAATATTTTTAATAATATAAATCCAAATATTTTAAAATTGGCTAAAAAACAAAAAACATTCTTTATCCAATTGATGGATAGGCAATTCAAACATTGGAATCACCTATGAAGTCATATTTAGGCAATCAAATTTTCAAAATATAAATAAATATATAAAATTACAAAAACATAGAAAAAACTAGACACATTAAGATACTTTTATTAACTAAATTAAAAAATAAGTGTAATAAAAATAATTATTTTTATTGATAATAAAAATGAAATACATACTTTAAAACTAACTAAAAATTAAATTATTTTACTACTTGGCAAAGATCAACAGTTCAACTTTCAAGTCAAATGTATTCATATTTAATGTTATAAATAAACAATAAAAAATAATGAAATATAAAAATGCAAAATGACCTTGAAGCCCCCCCCCCCCCTCAAGAAAAGAAAACCCCTCACACCTCTATCAAGAAAACTCAGCCACAGAAGCCCAATGGAAAAATCAAAATACCATCGCAACCCCCTTTGTATTCGGCAAACGTGATATACATTAGCCATCTCCCAGTTTATTTATGAAAATACTAATACCGCTAAATCCTCCCTGCTCTCAAGCTAGCATTTGTTAAATGTTATGACAAAAGTGCCCTATTAAATGTTATGACTAAAGTTGGACGCTAGCATGATGAACTCCCTTTGCCACATCATGCTTGTAGGGTTCCTAACCATTGCAATCGACTTCATCGAAATTGAGGTCAACTCCTTTGTTCTCAACGACGAGTTCATCACTCACCACAGTGTGAGTATTTCTTTGTCAAGCTCCACCTCAAAGTCCGCTACCACTCCGACCATACCCTCGACATTATCAGCTGCAACCTCAAAATCTCCAACCCTTCCGTCGTCCTTACCAATGTCGCCCAATATGCAGAGTCTGGTGGTTACAATGCTTTTGAGCAGAAGGGTATACTTGTGGTGAAATTGCGTCATGGACAAGAGCCGAGAGTGAGATGAGAGTTATAGTTGGGAAGGGGGATAACAAAAGACCATGCAAAGTGGTCGCCTGCACCCAATGTGACTTCCGTGTATGAACCAAATATGCATATTAGTGAAGATTTGATGGGATCACTAACACTTTAACAAAAAACAGATTGGATTGAGAGTAGGCCAACAAGGCTTTTGACATTGATCCCAATACTCATAAGGTTGTAAAAGTTGACCCTGAGGCATACACTTACGATGATGAGGTGATAACGAAAGCAAAGCACACTGGGGAAGGCAGGACTTATTGAGATATATGCTAAAGAAGATAGTTTCATTTTCATTGTTGGGTCTATTGATGCCATTAAAGCCTTACAGATGGTGATCAATGCAATAGAAAGTGCTTAAACAAAAATTAGATGCAATCAAGTTGTTAGAGGAAACTGAAGACACTAATGATCAGTTTGGTGAATTGGGTGCACACATGCGTGGAGGATGATTGGTTTGATCGCTCAAGGAAACATTAAATATAGAATAGGCCTATTCATGGGTTAGGTAACCCAATGGACCAGCCTGGCCTAGTTAATTCTAAGTCGGGCTTAGACATGATTTAGGCCTAAGGGTTCAGGCCTAGCCAGTTCCAAGCCCAGGCTTGACTTGATAATATATATTATATATTATATATTAAAAACATATTTTATTTAATATATATATATATATACACAATATAGAAACCCATATGATAGATGTCGTAGTTTGTGTAAGCATCGAATTGCTAAATAGGGTCGGGCTGGTCAAAATTGTGATTTTGCAATTTTGACCATTAAATACTGCTATGAGGGTTTCAACAATTAGATGGGAACCTTCTTATTTGAATGAATGTGTTTAATGGATGGCGTTGTTTGTTTGGGCACCTAAAACCTATAGACAAGGTTAGGCCAATAAAAAAAGGTGATTTCATAGTATCGACTTATTAATGACTGTTGTTGTGGGGTTATAGTGGTCAAATGGGCACCATAAATGTATATAAGGCGGAGTATGTATTAGCATCCGGACATGTCAAATAGGCTCGAGGTGGCCAAAACTATGATTTTAAAGTTTCAATTGTTAAGGAATGTTATGGGTGTTATGGTTCCAAATGGATTTTGTCCTTTACCTATAGGCAAAATGAATCACTTGTGAATTAGGGCCCACTTGTGAAACGCTCCGGTGCCAATCCTCACCAAAGACATCAACTTTTCTTCTATATCTAATGTTGCCTTAAGTGATCAAACCAATCATCCTCCACGCATGTGTGCATCCAATCTACCGAACTGATCATTAGTGTCTTCAGTTTCCTTGGACAACCTGACTACATTTAATTTATGTTTAATCACTTCGATTGCATTGATCACCATGTAAAGCTTTAATGGCACCAATAGATTTAACCAATGTTTTCAACCCACAATTGACTCGGATGGTCAAACCGTTTGAACCTTTACCCAACAAAGATTTCAGGTATAGTTCAATCAAGAACCGTCAGATGGACAAAAATCGTTGACTTGGTTAATAATCGTCTGACCGTTGACCTATCCGACCTAGTCATCGGGTTACAGGTTGCACACTCAATGTATGCAAATTTTCGGAGGCCATAACTTTACACTTCGATGTCTGATTGGGGTGATTTTTTTATTTTTATTTTGGGTAACTTTTTGAGATTTATGTGTTCCAATGAGCTGTAAGAACCACTATTTTCACAAAAAAAAAACTTTTTTTAGCCTCAAATTACAATTTTTCAAATTAAAGCTAAATAAAAAAAAACACAAATTAAATATAAATATATATATAACATATCTAAAATATATTTACACATTATTGGTTGATAAAATATATATTTATACACACACTTACGCACACACACATATATATGTACATACATACATATAGAACCAGTGACCCACCTTTAAAACATTAGATTTAACAGTGAAAATGAAACTTTTTTTCTTTACCATATATCTCAAATGTCCCGGCTTCCCCATTGCTTATTCTTTCATTATCACCTCATCATGGCCAGTGTATGCCTCTGTAGGGTCAACCAGTACAACCTGATGAGTATTGGGATCAATGTCAAAAACACTTGTTGGGCTACTCTACATCCAATCTCTTTTCCTATCCCCTTTCTTGCTATCACTCTCACCTCAACTCTTGCCCACGATGCGACATCAACAGGGACGATGCAAGGGTCGAAGGTTTTGAGGTTGTAGCTGATAACATCAAGGATATGGTCGGAGTGACAATGGACTTTGAGGTGGAACTTGACAAAGCAATACTCGCACTGTCCGTCGGGGATGAGGCCAAGGTGGTGAATGATGAACTCATCGTTGAAAATAGAGGAGTTGACCTCGATTTTGATGAGGTCGATTGCAATGGTCGATACCTCTGCAAGCATGATGCGGCCAAGGGTGTTTGCCATGCTTGTGTTTGTCTCTTGGAGCTCGAATTTGAGGTAGCGCCCATCTCTCTAATCTTTATTTGGGAATTGCTGGTAAGATACTCCCTTCACTCTAGTTTGCAAGCTCTTTCTCTAAAAGATTATGTTCAAAATTCTGCTCTGACTCTCCTGAGTTGAACAACTGAAGAGATATAGGTGGCGTTCAAAAACACTAACTATTAATGGGGTTACTTTTGTCATCAAAACATTTGATGAATGGATGTGGATTATGTCTTGAGAATAGGGAGGATTTAGCCATGGTTTCATTATTTAATTTTTACGTAGTCTGTATTCATATCACTTATCTTTGGGTATTTTCATCAAAGAATTGGGAGATGGCTAATGTATATCACGTCTGTCGAATGGAGGGGGCTTGCTGTGGTATTTTGATTTTTCCATTGGACTTTAGCAGTTGGATTTTCTTGATACAGGTGTTGGGGTGTTTTATTTTTTTGAGGGGGGTATCAAGGTCATTTCCCATATAAAAATGAAAAAAATACATAAATATTGCAAAATATCATTCAGGCAAATGTATAATATGTGGTAGCACCATTTTCCCATAAAACAACCTATGTGGTAGCATCCCTTCCAAACAAAAAATAAACACTTACAATTCACACACGCCCAACACCATTTTCATAAGAAAACGGTGCGGTGTTCCCAGCACCAATGCCAAGCACCTACTAGAGTGATTTGCACCTATGAATGCCATAAGGAATAGACGAAGTTGTTTTAGTGTCTACCGTTTCAAAACAAAAAATAACCACTTACAACTCACACATGCCTAACACCATTTTTATGAGAAAACAGTGCAGTGTTCCCAACACCGATGCCAAACACCTAGGGTGAGCATTATTTGGTTAAAATCAAAAATTTTGGTTTCGTTTTTTCTTTTCGATTAGTTTTTTTGATTGTCGGGTAATTCGGTTTTTAGAGTTAGAAATTTGGTTAATCGAAAAATCAAATTAACTGAAATTCATTATATAATATGTAATCTATAATATACAATATATAGCATTTAATATATAATATGCTATATATTTATATACTAATAAATTATAACCACGGGTTGAGGCTGTGTATCAATTGTTTTAACCACACAAGCCCTTTTACTAGTTTTTTTTTTCCCTCCAAAAATTAGCCAAAAGAGTCGGTCCTAGGCCTACTCACCGCTTGAAATTAGTCGAAACCCCAAAAGCCCCTTATATAGAGTATCGATGACCTGTCAATACATTGCTAATTTTTTATCCTTGGTCTAAGGTTTGTTGGTGTGAAGGACATTCAAGGTGTGATGCAATGTAGTATAAACACACCTTTGAAAAGGTGAAATCATTTACCAAAGCATTTTAAAAAATGACAGCTAAATTGTAAAAAATTAAGGGAAAATTCCTGATTAATACATGTACTTTGGGTCTAGTGCCATTTTGGTCCATGAACTATAAAACACGACAATTCAATAATCAAACTTTTAAAACGTGCCAATCCAATACCTGCTTTTAACCAACCCGTTAACTAGCTGTTAAGTGGCACTTGAAAAGACACAAATGTCATTCAAGTATCTAATTTTCTTTATCAACCATTTAAACGTTGACAAAAATGAATAGTTTCAAATCTTTGCCTCTTTTATTCAAGAAAGTTGGGGTTCCCAACGCCCACCACCGAGACGTGACCCCAACTTTCTTAAATAGAAGATGCAAGGATTTGGAACTTCATTTTTTGCCAACATTTGAATGGTTGATAAAGAAAATTAGATGATACTCGAAGGGCATTTGCATCTTTTCAAATACTATTTAACGGTTGGTTAACAGACCGGTTAACGACAGGTACTGGATTGACACATTTTGAAAGTTTGGGTACTAAATTGTCACGTTTTAAAATCTGGGAGACCAAAGTGGCACTAGACCCAAAGTAAATGGTGAATTTTTCCAAAAATTAAAGACTAAAGACTAAAGCTTTGATGGAATAAAAGATTCTAGGAAAAGTAATCTCAAAGAAACCCAATAAAAAGAAAAAAAAGAGAAGTAGAAGAGTAGTGAACTAAAGCAACCAATACATGTATCCTGCCCGGCTGCCCCTGCGGTCTAGGCTTTCCTGTGATAAAGGGTCTCTTGGTGCACACATGGGGACAATCTATATGGGACTCGTATTTCTGTCTCTGGACCCAAGCTTCAACATGGTTATTAATCTTCAAATCTCCACCCATAGACAGATAGGCTTCTTAGGTTTGTGACCAGTTTAAGAGTATCGACTAGGCCAAAAAAGACTAAGGCTTCCCAAGTGTCATAATGGCTGTGCATGAGTGTATCTATTACCCTTACTTAATAGGTTAATGAATTTCCACATAAATGATTCTGTGGTAAAGTGAATAGTTATGTAAAAACAACTAAGTTTGGCAAACAAATTGTGCATGGCATGACCACAGGTTCAAAGTATCAAATCTTAAACTACAGTCGGAATCCTAATTGATTTCTTGGTGGCCATGGTTGGAGAATGTGCCCTAAAAATTCAAATGCATCTCCTAGAAGGTTCATGCATTGGTGCCCAAAACAGAGAGTTCAGATTGATGAAACTCAACAGAAAATTAAAGTTACTATGCTGAATTTTTTTTGGTCCCACTTTTTTTTACCCAGTTCTGTTAATGCAATGGAAATCCAGATCCGAAACACAAAGACAGCAGAATAGAAGTTGGAAAAGAGCTTAAAACAAACAATGTCATGTAATCTTATAACTCAAAACAAGGTTACAAGGTTTCAGATGCAAAAAAAGTGTATAACAGAATACACTCTTGTAAGATGAACCAAGAAAGAAGTACAATTATAATAACAGAGATTCAAGGGGAGAATGAAACCCAATGATAGCCTTCTTATTCCTGACGAAGCCAATGATGACATCAAATGGTGAATCAAATTGCAGTCACAGGGCAAGCAACTCTTCTCACACAAACTCCATAATATGCACAAGAACAATAACAGGGTCGTGAGTTTCTATGGGAAATAACAGCGTATAGAAGAAACATTCTTCCTTCACTATAGACTCCCTTTGAACTACAAATTTGATTAATTAACAACCATGATTTGAACCAAAAAGATCACCCATCACGGTCAAAATGGGAAAAGAATGTCTGAGGGAAAATGGGAACAAATTGACATATCTATCAGAATTGTAAGAGAAAGGAAGAAAAGGACTAGTAGCAACATATAACAAATTGCTCTACTGCTGAGAGAAAAATCATGCTTTCAATTTCTCATTAACATATTCTAACTTGCTAATGCTCAGAAGGTAGATGCACCAATTATTAACATCAGATACTGCAAGGCAAAACAATAATTGAGAAGCCCAAGCAGAGAAACTATGGTGAGACATGCCAACCCTGATGATTCCAATAGAAACAACATCAACTCAATTCCAAACTCATAATCTAGTGAACATGCAAGAGCAGAGCTCAGTTAAAAGCACCGATGCTAGCCGTATTTTGTCTGGAAAGTTTTGTCCACTCGGTATGGTATGATCCTGGACGATCAATACGTTCATAAGTATGAGCCCCAAACAAGTCCCTTTGTGCCTGGACAAGGTTCGCAGGCAGCCTTGCCCGCCTGTATGTGTCAAAGTAGGAAAGACTAGCAGACATCCCTGGAGTGCTAATACCTGCTGCAATTGCCAAACCTACAACCCTCCTCCAAGCTGCCTGCCTCTGCACTATCTCTCTCGCAAACTCAGGATCAACGAGCAAATTTGCCAAATGGGGATTTCGCCGGTATGCTTTCTTGATCCTGTCCAAGAACACAGCCCTTATAATGCACCCACCTTTCCAAATCCTTGCTAATTCACCCAAGTTCAGATTCCAGCACTTCTCGACACTCTTTGCTCTCAACAAATTCATCCCTTGTGCATAGCTACAAATCTTCGAAGCATACAATGCCTGCCTCACATCATCAATCAACCTCTTCTTATCGATTCCATTCCTCGCTGTTCCTGCATCCTCCCGCATGCCAGCCTCCTTCAAAACCTCGGAGGCAGCTTCTCTCTCTTCCTTCAACCCACTCAAGTATCTGCAGTCCAATGAGGCAGCGATTGTGGGCGCAGCAACCATCAACTCTGCTGCCTGCTGAACCGTCCATTTCCCAGTTCCCTTCATTCCCGTTTTATCCAAAATCTTATCCACCAACTGACCTTCTCCGCAGTCGTCCTTGACCTTGAATATATCGGCGGTTATCTCAATCAAGAAACTCTCGAGCTCCCCCTTGTTCCAGTCAGAAAAAATATCCGCCAATTCAGCATTGGACAACCCGCCGACAACTTTCAAAACATCATACGCTTCTGATATCAGCTGCATATCACCGTACTCGATACCATTATGAACCATCTTGACGAAATTCCCGGATCCACCTTCACCTATGTACGTCACACAGGGGCCATCTTCAACCTGTGCGGCGACCTTCTTAACGATGTCCTCGATGTTGGAGTAGGCTTGGTATGAACCTCCGGGCATGAGGGAAGGACCATGACGGGCGCCCTCTTCGCCGCCCGAAACGCCCATACCCAGATAAAGAATACCTTTATCGGCGACTTCGCGCATTCGGCGCTCAGTATTCTCGTACCACTCGTTGCCACCGTCAATGATGCAGTCGCCGGGATCCATGAATTGGGAGAGAGCTCCGATGGTCTGATCGACAGGGGATCCGGCCTTGACGAGGATAATGACCGACCGGGGGCGTTGAAGTGAGAGGACGAAGTCACGAGGCGAGTAGTGACCAGTGAGGGGGAGGTTACCTTCTTCCTTGGCTCTCTCCAGGGTTTCGTCGACTTTGGAGGTGGTTCGGTTGTAGACAGAGATGGGGAAGCCTTTCTCAGCGATGTTGAGGGCAAGGTTTTGGCCCATCACAGCTAGGCCTGCAAGGCCGATGCGTGAGAGAGCAGTTGAAGCTTCCATGATTGACGAATGAACCGAAAGAAAGTAATTTTGGGTTAGGGTTTCGAGGGATGGGGCAGAGAGGCGCAGAGCAAGAGAAGGAAGGTTAGACTGGAATGGCAAGGGGTGGGGGAGAGTTGGAAGGTTTTAGATTTCTCGTTTTCTAATTTAAAATGGTTTTGACGGACTCGTCGAGGGACCCAAAGGGCAGGACGACTCTATACGAAAGGGGTCGTTGGCGCCTGGCGGCGTTAATGCCGTTGCTGTGGTGACGGAGCATGAATCTGCTGCATCATACATCCAATGTAAAGTGTGGGAGAACGGTCACAATCACCATTTATGGATGGAAGAGATTGATGAAAGTGTCCCACAAACGTGAAATTCAATGAAACTGGTTGTACCGTATAATCTTGTAACTATTAACGAAATTGCGGCGTTCGGGTAACTGAGAAGGCAATTGGCCACTTGGCTGACCCTAGGGACCGTTGCATGATTTGACCGTTGGACGGTCATGTTTGTTCGCTTCTCGCTCGCTAATTTGTTTTGATAGATGCAGTGATGCACTGTGTTTCCGTTGAAGCCACGGCCAAGAATGATAAAAAGAAATTGATGATATTTCGTGGGTCGGGTCTGTCCGCGTTAGTTTAAACCCGCTCCCGAATATAAGAAAAGCACTCACACCCAAAATCCAATTTGCCATCCCACTTCGCCGCTGGTTAGGTTGAAAGTTTTTAGGGATTAATCAGACGTCACATCATAGCCAAAGGTTCAAAATAAGTTAGAGATCGGAATGACCTATTCCCCTACTTGTTTGGTTCAAACAGGAATCGGAGTCAGATTCAGATTTATGCTATTTGGTTCATTAAGAGGCTGGAATCGGAATCATTTCCAATTTCGTCCCTAATAAAAATAAAATTGCAGAAAATGCATTAACATACCAAAAAATTATAGAAAAATGCAGAAATTACAAAATTACTGAAAATTTGCAGGAAAATGCAAAAATTACAACCATTTTTGCAGAAATTTCAGGAAAAAAAATGCATGAAAATACTAGAAATCTTACAGAAATTACAGAAAATTGCAAAAATTTTACATAAAAACACAGAAATTTCAAGAAAATGTAAAATTTACAACAAATTTTCAGAAAGTTTAGAAAAATGCATGAAGATACATGGAATTTTGCAGAAATTTCAGAATTTTACAAAAAATAGAAAAATAAGGAAATTTTGCAGGAAAATGCAGAAATTCAGAATAATGCATGACAATATCAGAAAATTTGCAGAAAATTCAGAAAAATACAAAAAATTACAGGAAAATAAAGAAATTACAACAAATTTGCAGGAAACCGAATTGTTTCTTCATGGTCTAGACTCTTGGTCTGCAAAGACCAGGATACTACAAGTTGTGTTTTCTTTGGGGTGGAACATTAAAGAGATGTGACAATTTACCACTACAATGAGTAAAAATTTACACAGATACCCAAGTGTATTCTCTTCAAGAAGCAAATATAATGCTTGGGCGACTGTCAACACTGCAAGCCACGATGCCCTATAATCTCGTGAGATTCTAAAGCAGTCATAGACCTTCCCATCACTTCTCTTCTTGTACTCAAACAACAGATTTGAGTGGTCCAATGCTGTACGCTTTATGAATTCAAAGTCATGGCCCTTGTAATAACTCCATTTGGTCTGTATTGTGGTGAAATCTGCAAGGCTAGTACCTCCTCCCCCAGCAACTACATGGATGGTTGCATTCAAGGGACCCTGATAGTGTGACTTTCTTTATTGGTACAAACATTCTGTAACAGAAGCATGACACCCATTGTTAGTTTATGAGGTGAAGAATATGGCATGTTTGCTACCATTTGAAACATTCCAATTTAATATAGAAGAGGTTGAATGCTCATTTCTACAAGATATAATAATCTACACTAATAACAAGTCAATTAATAGAAAGTTAACCATTATATGTAAAAGGTATTGCAGATCGGATGTTGGTCAACATCCTTGAGAGGAAAATGGTAACAACAATCCTTCCCTAAAATACACTGGAAATTCCAACTCCGGAACATGGGTTTGACACAAGGACTATAAAGAGTTAACATAGAAACTTTTAAAGCTTATAATGTTAGTAAGTCTGAAATTTGTGTAGAAGAATCAGGGAACATGTCCTTTTATAGTTGTCAACATAGCCATAGATAGCTATATTGACCTTGTACTTATGCCAAAGTTTCTGGAGGCTTTCTCTCCCCATTGGTTCCTTAAAAGATCCTTCTTCAGCATAAAAACTATGTGAAGAATAACCCAAGTACTGGAAGGGAAAGGAAGATCAACCATGGTTGCTTCTGTCTGTCAGCAGAAGCAAGGCAATCCTCAATAAACTTGTATTGCTATGTTCCTTCTCTCCAATCATGTTCAGTGTCAGCTATGCAGAAGTGGAACATGCCATAGTCTGTGGAGTACCTGGAAATAGAAGAATATATGAATGGTATTGGAAACGAAATCAAAAGTAAAAGTTGAAGTATCCTACATGATACAACACCCTTGTACAGGTATCCGAGCGTCATTCCAATGCATCTATGGTTAAATAATCATGAATCAGAAAAGACTAGTACTAAAAGACTAATGATATCAGAAAAATCAGATAAGTACATTCCTTTCGTTCATTGTCCATGACCAATAATAGTGATTAATTTTCTTTAGTTCTTAGTCATAGGGATACGTATCATACTTTAGTGTTCCACTCATCCTCCCTAACACCTACTGGGGCAACTCCTAGATCCCTACAAATATGCTACCAAACTGTTATATGAAAATTATACAAGTTATTATTAGAACATTAACCTAACAAGCTTTTGAGACTATTTCTTGGAAGTTTGGCTAGAACACAGACATAATGATAACACAGACAAATGTATATGCAAAAGGAAAAAAACTACTTACACTGAATTGGGCTACAGGTCCTTTAGATAACTTGTGTGTACGAAGCCAGGATCATGCCACCCCACTGTCATTATTAGTGCACCTGTATTTATCAAAATGTATTATATATAATAAAAAATCAAGTTCTCTGAATATGTATGGTTTCTAGAAAGAGAACATAAAATAGCCATTGTGAGCTGAAGATCTAGACTGCCTAAACTCAGCCATTGTAATATGATAGATGGTTTGGGTAGGCAAGCTAAGGTTGATGATGCTTACAGATTGTTTAAGAGAATGGTTACTGGCTTCTGGAGGAAATGAAGACAAAGGGTTACCAACCCACAATGGTTACATATGGATGTCATTCATGGGCTTTCCAAAATTGACAGGCTTGAAGAAGTGGAATCAAGAGTAGGCATATATGTAGTAGTAATGTATAGCAGTCTTAGTGATGGTTTTGGAAAAGTTGGTAGAATAGATGAGGCATATCTTATCATGGAAGCATTGGTCCACAAGGGACTGACACCTAATGTGTACACCTGGAACTGCGCTCTTGATGCAATAGTGAAGACAGGAAATTAATGAAGCCCTTGTCTGCTTTCAGTCCATGAAAGACCTTAAATGCACCCCAAATGCCATCACTTACAACATTATCATAAATGTGTACATAGAAAGCCAAACCTCTGTTGCTTTTTAACTGATATGTCATCTGTGTCGAATACAATTACAGATATTTTGAATAATTTTAACTTTAGGTGTGTCAAATACACATCAATGAACAAGCTTTTGCTTTTTAGGTACTTGTGGATGTAAAGAGAAATTTGATGAAAGAAGAAAAATGTAGCTACTGTAGTTCTTTTTTTTTGCAAGTTACAAATTGTCTTTTAAAAGAACTTTAGGTGTTTAGGAATGAATAGGGAGTTCTATTTTTTTCTGTTTTAGTTTATTTGTTTCTGTTTTCTATTTTATCTAAGCTACTGTAGTTCCTTTTTTTGCAAGTTACAAATTGTCTTTTAAAAGAACTTTAGGTGCTTAGGAATGAATAGGGAGTTCTATTTTTTTCTGTTTTAGTTTATTTCTTTCTGTTTTCTATTTTATCTAAATACCTTAGGTATATTATGAATAATTTTAACTTGTTTGCAGTCAGTTATTGGGCTGACTGCTAGATATATCTTAGAATTAGAATTGGGCTTGTCTTGAATCAATCCATATATCTAAATACCTTACAATTAAAAATTATTTGCAGCTCAATATGTAAGATTATTGAGATAGCTTGTCTTGAATTTCAAGAAATAGAAGGGTAAGATAATGAAAAATTCTGCTGGTCAGGATTGAAACTCATCCCATGAAAAGAAAAAGGAAAAGAGAAATGTGTGGACTCATTTGAGCTGCATCTCAGCTGCTACTGTTAAAATCTGAATAAACATGATACCAAACATATTAGCCAATCCAGATAAAAATCAGGATAAAGTGGTTTCTTGCTTGTAACTTTTAAGGGTCCGTTTGGTCTGCAGCCGGAATCGGAATCAGAATCCTCTGGAATCAGAATCGGAATGGTCCATTCCTGAAATCTGTTTGGGTCAGTCAGGAATCGGAATTGGATTCTGATTCCTACTGTTTGGTTCAACTAGAAGCTGGAAACGGAATCAGCCAAAGTTTCCAATTCTGCCCCTGTTAAAAGAACCTCAAAAACTGGTTTTCCACAGTTTGGAGACACTACTGAAGCTAATGCATCCATGTCTTCTGTAGTCAGAGTTGATCAGGGAGGTCTGTCCGAGGAACTTTCCTGTAAGAAACAATTTATGCACTCATATTCTAGTTGTCCAATGCTGGACTAACTTGCCTGGGCCTACCGGTATGGATTTCATTATGTAAAGGTGTTATCTACTTTCCTCTCATATTTAAAAGCTTCCATCCTTATTTTTTGTTTGTAATTTTTTATGAATTGATCAAAGACAAGAATGCCAATCTTCAAAAGGAGGTAAACTGGTAAAGAGCCACCTAACATATATCTTGTTTCCATAAATATGTTGTGAAGAACAAAAAGTATGTTGTTGAATTTTGAAGAATGTTACCCTAGGCAACTCTGCAAACTGTGTGTCCTCAATCTTGAAGGAGAATAAGCTTGGCACTGGGTCTACAATTGAATGACCAAGCTGAAAGGCAAGAGTGTAACCCTGTGACAATAATAAAATCCACAATTTGATCCTATCAATTTGCAGCACTAAAACGGTAAAACCAAGTTCTGAAATTATCAGAAGTCACATACAAAAATTACAAAGAGCACTTTCAGTCTTATCAATAACAAAAATACATTTTTGCAAGCAAAAAAAAAAAAGAAAAAAAAATACAAAGATACATGATATTTGCATTGCAAGTTTTTATAACTGATACTTAACAAAAGGCCGTTCCAAATTACTGGTTCTATAACTCCTTGAATGAAAAGAAAAAACATTGATAACTGTGATGTTTTTATTGTTCACAAGTTTTATTGGATGATCTTTTCTTCTTTTCCAATTCATAGAATGGTAACTCAGCTTAATAAAGCCTTATCCGAACCATACAGAGTTGTCTTCCCAAATCCCGTTTTGCCATTCCATTTTCTAAATGGCCATATCAACTATTAGATTATGAACCTTAGATCAGCCCATGTTTTTTATTCTCCTATCCATTCTTCTAATCCTTTCATCTTGGGCACCTACTATTCAGCCACATCCCACATCCACCACATCCCCAATCATAACACAGAAGATACAGTATAAAAAAAATGCCAATGCTAGCAGTAATGCTTTATGCATTACCTTCGATTTATGCACTCTTCAGCATGGACACCTTGACCTAGAAAAATACACATAAATGAGTGAAACTTTGAGCCTGATGCACTATATATAGAAATATAGATAGAGAAACCTGTAATCCGTTTCCCATAAGCCCAGAATAAAGAAATAAATCCATATTTTAGGCAAAATCTTGAAGAAGAGCGAGAAAAGAGAAAAGAAAAGGAATCACTTCCACCATTAAAGCACCTATCTATTACTAAAAAACACAGTAACGGACAGAAAAGCAAGGCATGTTCTGCTGCAGTTTCTGAAGGCCGCTAAACAAAACCAAAACCCTAAAAAACATCTTCACCAGTCAATCAATGTTTATGGAAATTTGAGCAGTGGGGTTTATTAAAAGTTTTCTAGGGGAAAACACTTTTGTCAAAGCGACAACCATGCTTTTGAAATTCCAGGCACTAGGAGGAAAGATGCAACTTACACGAGCATCAAAGCCAAAGCAATTGATTCCTTTCCAATGTCCAAGTCATAAGCAGTGAAGTGCTTGCAACAAGCTGAAGCTTGAAGACGATTGCCAAGTTTTCCTCCTTCAAATGAATCCCCCTGAACCCCTCTCACAAAAGAAACAACATACTTGCCAGAAACCAATGGGTCACCTGGCGTCTCTTGCCCTCTCTCCCATCTGGGGTCCCTGAATATATTGATGTTCGGAGCCCAAAATCTCATGAGCAGAGTTGTTAGAGTCAATACTCGCTTACCTGTCCAATGCGATACCAGAGACGTTCACCAAACGATGCGGCAGTGAGGATGACCTGAGGAAAGATTGTAGCACGTTGAATGGTTCCGTTGAATCGGATGCCAGGTCCGGCATCGGCAACGCCGTGCAACGATTCCGACCACCATTGATAGCTGGGAATCGCCGGTGCATTGTTAACGAGTTGAGAGATCTTCTCGTCTAAAGTAAGACGAGAGACGAGGTCTTTAACTCTTTGGCGGATGGGTAGAGATGTTTTGCAGAAGGGGAGGGAGCTGGTTGAAGGGTTTGCAGAAGGGGAGAGATAAAAGGAGAGAGATCCATCATGACCTGGCCAGAGTAATACAGGTTGGATCTTCAGAGTCAAACCGTCGAACTATAGAAGGTTTGAAGGAGGGAGTGTCGAGAGAGAGGAGAAAGAGGGTTGAAGTGTTGAGAGAGAGGAGAAAGGGAGAATCGGGGGTTTGAGGGGTTTTTCCGTCAATTTCCTTTTTATTGATTTAGCCAGCTGGAATAGGAATCCGATTCCTGGGGGGTGGGTCGGGAATGACCATTGGGGGATTGCCATTCCGCTTGGAATGGGAATCGAATTCCAATTCCGCTCAACCAAACGTCTGGAATCGGAATGACCCACTCTAATTCCGATTTCGGACTCTTATTCCTGTGAAGCAAACAGACCTTAAAATCCCTCAATTAATTGTCCTTATTCATACTTAATCACACTGCTATTTAAGTTTAAATTAGATTAGAATGTTATTGTACTCTGATGAACTTGATAGAGATCTTTCAAACTTATTAGCTACAAGGATAGAGCTGAATCAGGTAAACCATAGAATAAACGTAGAAAAATTCAAACACCAAACAGAACTAATGACCAAATAACTACTCACATAAGGATGCATTACAAACTGAAATTGGGAAAAAAATAAAAACACATTTAATATTTGAAAGAAGAGCTACTAAATTTAACATGCATTTCAAGGTCAACTATAAACAACCAAATTTAACATGCATTTCAGACCATCTATTAAAGATTTATATAACAAATACTTTTCTAGAGAGGAAAATTGAGGAAAACATGCCTTGCTGTGGTTTGGTGTGGTTGGCAGCAGAAAAACTAGGGAGGAGTGAAAGAAAGAGAGGAGAGGAAGAAGAATAGGAAAGAGGAGATAAAAAATCGATGGTGATTTACCTCGTCGTCACCGTTCTCGGAGTATGGGATTCCAATTCGGGGGGTTGATCGCCATTCCGTCCGAAATGGAAATTGGTCCAGCGAAACACCTGGAATCGGAATAGACCATTCTGTTCCCGATTTCCGATTCCCGACCAAACGGATTCTTAGAAGAAGAACAACAAGAATGATATAGAAATGGCGCTTTATTTCATTGATTAGGGGTATTTTTGTCAGTAAAAGCCTCTCTAATGTCAAAAAGGGAAATTCGGAATTGAAAAAAGAATGTGACTTAGCATTTTCAGTTGAGTTGTAAGGTGAACATTGTGTCAGAAAGTTCAGAGTAGGATGGTGCCATTAGCATAAAGTTGGGTAAAGTTCAACAACTCAGGATAGTGCTATTAGCAATATACAAGGTTTAGCAACTGTCAAAAACTTGAGGGGAGGTTTTTACCAAGTTGATTTTTTTCGTAGATAAAACAGCAATTTACCAAGCTGATTGATAATGGAGTTTCGAAGCAAGAGAAACTGGGCAGGGTGAGAGAAGGGCTACTCCCTGTGGCCTGGTCCATTTAAGTAGCCAAAAAAAGAAGGGTATCCAAACAATAGCAAGGGACAGTCATTCGAACATCCTCGAGTTCAAATCAGCCCCCCACAACACTGTCTCCCATAATGTCCCATAGCACATTCTTGCCGTGTTTAGAGAACATTTCTTGATGATAATATCAAGAATGATGATGCCATCATCGAAAGATGCTCCCAATGCATGACAGGAATGTGTTGTTGGACGTTGTGGGGGGCTGATTCGGTCTCGAATTCCTCATCTTTCTCGATGCAAGGAGGAGTTGATCTTCCACAAAAGTAGTTAGCAGACACAACCATCTTCCCTTGGATTCACATCAGCGCCCTATAAGGGGCACCCCACAGCACATCCCAATCATGTATTGAAAACATATCGCATAAAAAGTACAAAAGATTATGAGACATCATTGAGGGAGATTTCCAATACATGGTTGAAATGTGCTGTGAGGCGTTGATGTGAGCTCTCTTCCTGCAAGCCCTTCATCCATAGTTTCACACCGGTCACAGATCCGATGCATGGGCATGGGTTACTCTTGGCTTCGGAACCACCCATATATACTTCAACATATTTCCATAGATTCTTCACTAAACAGTTGATTAAGCTTCAAAACAATACCCTCGGGGGCACTTCCTAAGAAAAGTAAATAGGTAGGGCCCTAGGGTGTGCAACTTAGGACAGGGTATCGGCAAAAATGTCAGGTTAGGTTTAGGATTGAAATCCACTTAACTTCAGGTTGGATTAGAGTTGATGCATTATCCACCATAATACAACTTAACCCAGCATGTATCCAGTAATATGTATGTATGCATTCATGCATTTACTCCTCATGAATCCTAATGAAGTGAACCACTGTAGAAAACACTCCTTTGTCCCTTCCAAATACAATGCCAATGAAATCTTCCACTGTATACGTTTGATAACTCTAGCCATGCAGAATAATGCACTTCCACACCAACAAAAATCACTGATTATAAGCTCTCAGCCACATTTGAAGCCTCTTCTAAAATTCTAAGTTGCTCTTTTTTTTTGGTCTCACAAGACGAATATAATTAACTAAGGCTGCGTTTGGAAATAATACAAATGGAGTGTAAATCTCGGTTTAGAATAAATTTGCACTCCGATTCGCTTTTGCGTGTATTTGGTAATATTATATTTATGCATTGACAAACGATAGACCAATGCATATTTACATTGATAATAAGATGTAAAAGTACATTTGCATTCAAGTGGGCTTTTGATGAAAAAAAAGCATATGCTTTATTGAAAATCATGTTTGCATTCATCACAGGTAATCTATTTGGTAAGAGGGTAAATTTGTCCGTGCAAAACTAGCCCAATTTTGCAATTTATATGAATTGTTTTACACTCTACATATTTGCATCATTTCCAAACACAGCCTAAAGAAAAATCTCAGGGTACAAGCTAGGCCAAGGGCTAAAGATACCCAACCCCCCCCCCCAACATCACATTTGATAGATACATCTTAGCCAGGATTGAGTCAAGATCTCCTGAAAGCAAAAACCCTGCATATTGCATCCAACCACACATTGGTAATATCTCTCATACATGTATGATTTTTTGGTGTTTGGTGATGCGCCCATATCCCAAATAGGGGTCATTGATTAGCACAACACCACACCCATAACTTCTCAACGTGCAGTTGGATGCCTGTGATTTTAGGGTGTGCACAGAGATTTTGCTTGCAAAAGACCTCGTTCTGTTCGGCTGAGGAATTGGAATCTGCTCCTCACACCACCTTCACAGCCACATCTCACCCTGTATTGAGAATATCTCCCATGAATAATAAATACAAATGTGAGAACAAGACATATTGTGAGGTCAGTGTGAGAAGCTCTCCGTGAGGAGATCTGGACTTGGCTATGAGCAGCCTGATTGAACATTGGAGACATGGACAAACTTTAGAGAGACAGGATCTGCTCCTCACACAGGGCGCCTCACACACATATCCTACCATGCATTGGAAACATCTCCCATACTTATAAGTTATTATTTATGGGAAATATTTCCAATGCATGGTAGAAGGGCCTCTGAGGCGCCCTTGTGTGAGGAGCAGATCCTATTCCAACTTTATATGGATAAAACAAGATGTAAGTTGATGGTGTGGGAGTCCAGCTCGTGGATAATGTCTTGGGTATCTTGCCAAGCTAGCTGCTTCTGAGAGGTTTGGTGCAAATTGCGTGGACCTTAAAAATTTCCTCAGAAAGAAAACAGGGAATCCTTGACCTTGCTCAAAAAGAAGAGAAATGAAAAACAGGGTATCTTCATTCTTTCCGAGTCATCCTTGAATTGCGAGTAAGGTTCAAAATATGGATTGGCTTGATACGCCAGTAGAGGCATATCGGGCTGTATCGGTAGTTTTATTTTATTTTTTCAAATCTGATTCAAAGGAAAGAGTTTAAGGCCCATCCACCTTCTGAACCAGTCAAAACCCCAATACACCCTCTGTAAGGGTAATTGGGGAAGCTCTCAATACGATACATATCGATACTTTGAACCTTTTGTAGCAACTCGGGATGTCAAAGGCAAACAAAGATAACTTTGTCAAGTTTAAAATCCTTAACCAAATCGACACAGAGGTCTAGGGGCAAGCAAATTAGTTGAAGCGTAAAATTATATGGTTGATTTTCAGCATCTTATTTTGTAGGAGGGGATACGTCCAATTGATTCAATATTTTGTTCAGGGACTCCAGTAATACAGCAGTTACGTAACCAAAAATACATTTGCATTTTCTGGCATCTCCAGAACTTTGTGACATCAAAGAATTTTTGCAGAACACCCAATTGCACATTTTCATTCGATAGCAGCAACTCCTAAAAGGCTTTCGACTGCTGCTATTTCGAAACCTGGTAAAACGATCTTTCCTGGGCTTGACCAATTTTACAACTGGGCATCAGAAGAGTTCACAAAGTCACCTTGCTGCCTAATCTGAAAGCAGCAATCAAAAGTCAGAATGAAAATGGATAACTGATGAAATTATGGTGTTTATGCTAACAAGATTGGTGGTTATGAAACTCTGACCTACTTTATCAGGAACATCAAACAGAGAATTAGATAGTTTTATAAAACTTTTCATTTTTCAATGATAAGCAACAGTTAAAGAAGCTTTATTACTGAGAAATAAGCTGCCATCCAGAAATGTGGAAAGTTATATGCAATAAAAAAAATCATTGATCAATGTTGGCCCTAGATATCTGGGGCTTTAGCCATTATACCAAGCAATGTAACCTCTGGATGGTTACACACACAGGAAAAAGAATTAACCCATAAAAAGATTCTTAAAAAATGTGTCCAAACCATGAAGAAGGAAATATAGATAGTTTTTTCATCAGTCAGGACTCAGTACACAATAATTTCCCTGCCCCTTGTACAGCAGCAAAAGGCAGGTGCAGGCAGTTATGGCCTACTGAAGATTTACCAATCAATTTTGGAGATTATGTGAAGACTATAAATGTCATAAAAAAGGAATGGTTTAGTATGCTATTTACAAGAAATATAAACAAACTAAAGGGCCTTATTGGCATTGCAGATTATAAGAGCAGATCTCTAGTGTTAAGAATAATTACCTGTCATTCTGATGTGAATCACATTCCTTGTTCTCAGGGACATTTTGATCCATGAACTGCTGAATTGTTCTCCAATAATGGTCACCTCCAGCCAGCCATGTGTCCATATGCATACCAGTAGGAAATTCAACAAAGATGCACTGCTTGTTATGTGAAGCTGCTTTAGCATAAAGCATCTGCATGTGAGATGGGGGAACCATCTCATCTTGCAATCCTGAGAGTAATAGGATTGGCTGTCTGACCTGCAGTAAATAGGTTTAAATCAAACATGATATAGAACTTGGACATCTATAGATCAAAATATGGGCACAAAAGGGATAAAATAATCCACTCACAATTCAGAAGCCTTGCAGAATAAAAAGCAATGGGTTTCAGATCTAAAGTTTCCAGTAACATCTATTCTTACCTGGCCAATAATATCAATAGTACTCCATGGAGACCGTACAAGGCAATTAAGAACCTTGAGGCCTTTAGAACCACTGCCACCAATGAACCACTTCAAGAAAGGTAGTAGAACTCCAGCCATATCCAGGATAGATGTGAATGTATTCTCCAGTATTAAAGCAGCAACCTTTAGCTCACAGATCACAAACACAGATTATAAACTTCAACTAAGTGCAAATAATGAATGATTATTTCTTTTTTGTTGTTTCATAAGATACCATATTTTGAATAGTATCTGAAGTGATTACACAAATCAAGTTATAAATTCTGGAGAGAGGATGAAATAAAACTAAAGAGCTTCCTAACAAGAAAAGTTTAAACTGACTATCTTGAAAAATGCTATGAAAAAATCTACTTAATTTGGAGTAACAAAAAGTCAAAACTGACCCTACACCGTAGGGATATGGGTCTTGTTAAATTCAGATTTGCAGGACTGATAACAGCACCCTCGTAGCGGTTTATTTTCTAGTTCAGGAAACTATTACAAATTATTTTCTGCTCCCACTTTTCTGTCCTTATGCACACACATGTGCAAAGTTTTCTATCAGCTCCAACAATACCGAAGGTTGCTCGGTTTTAGAAATAGATATCATGTTATGCTCATCACCAACTTACCATCAACAATGGATCTTGCTAGTAATGCAAAACTTTAACTATAAAAAAAAAGCAAGAAAGATAGAAAAAATAAAGACAGAATGAAAAACAATAGATAAGATCTTTTGACGATCTTTTCAATAGTTGATCTAAATTCTAATCAATGCCTTCAAATTCTTATAACTCACAACGCAATTTGCAATGATAATTCATATCATGAATTCCAAAGGTTTGATGCAAATCTCATGAGTAAATCCTTTGCTGAAAATTCTATTTTATCAATATCTCTATTTTTCTTGACAGATCGATACAACAGAGGGCTCCTTTGCCGAAAATTCTTAAGATTCAATTCATAAATCGTATGGTTTGTCTGATTCATGAGTTTTGAATCAATTGATGGGAACTTAGTTCTGTATTTCTTCATTTCTTTTTTTTTTTTTTTTTGATAAATGAGTGCAATTTTATTAATCAAAAAAAGAGTGTACAGTTAGCTTAAGAGAAGGCACAAGGTGTAAACTCCCCTTGGAGCTGAGCAATATGCAAAATAAACACACACTAGCCTGAATTACAATTATAAGGTTGCCAAAACAGGTCTCCCCTTGACACCCCTTGTTTAGCCAAAGAATTAGCCATTGCATTTGCCGATCTGCTAACCCACTGAAACCTAACTGCCATATTTCTTGTCAGCCAGTTAACTTTCTTCAAAAGATCCCTGTAACCCCAAAAGATTGTTTCTAGATTTGTCAGCCAGAGACCACTACCACCTTGGAGTCCTCCTCAACAATCAAGTTTTCCACTCCAAGTTGACTAGCAATATGTATGCCTTGTATTGCTGTTAGTATTTCAGCCCTTCTAGAATCACCAACACCCACTGGTCCTGAGAATAAAGATAGGATGTTGCTGTCTTTATCTCTCAGAGTCCCTCCTGTTGGAATGTTAGCTTTATTTATTATGTTTGTATTCTGCAGAGTTAGGGTCCGTTTGGACAAATTAAAGCAGTTTTTTCTTTTGTTTTTAATGCTGTAACTTAAATAGGGGCATAAGGGTCGTTTCCCTTCTAATTATGGTCGCCCTATATATATATATTAATATAAGCTGGCGCCGCCAGCACTGCAGCAGACTCCAAATCTCTCTCCTCTCCTCTCTTCCTCTTCTCTTATCCTCTCTTCTCCTCTGTTCGGCTTTTAATATGGTATCAGAACGGTTCTGCTAGGCCTGTGAGCAGATCAAACAAGCTTCAACCTGCTGTCTTCTTCAACTGAGATAAAAAAAAAGTGCAGACCTACGACTGGTACAGATTTTTTTAGTGTTTTTTTTCCTTTTCCTTGGTCGTGTACCAAGAAGAAACTATGACTCCAGACTGCTGAATGTTTTCTGAGAAATTGTCGAACCTCTTTTTTTTATGGATCGTGTGATCCCAAGTCTGAGAATTCAGATCTGTAGGTCGTGGTGACTGCTAGGTCAGATCAGCTCTGAGAGCACCCTAAAATCTTGCCTTTTTTGGACAATCTAGGCTGGTTTGTGGTCAGATTGTGTCCAGAGTGCAGTGTGTGCATGTGGGCTTCATCCTTGGTGTTTCTAGGACTGTTTGTTTGGTGATAGTAGGGATCATAAGGCGTGTGTAAGGTCTGAAAGGTGTTTAAATCATGTCCTCTGAGAATTCTGCAACTTCAGGAATTTCAGGAGGTCAAAATGGAATGAGTGGGGGGATGGATATGAGTTTCCCCATGGCTGTAATCCCCTTTGATGGACTGAACTATCTTGAATGGTCTAGGGGACTTAAACTTTATATTACTGCTAGAGGAAAAATTGGGTATATTAATGGTAAAATCAAGGAACCAAATATTGGTAGTGTTGAACATAACAGATGGGACCAAGAAAATAGCATGGTGATGTCATGGCTCTTGGTTTCCGTGCTGCCACAAGTAAGGAAGACCTTTATGTGGGCTGAAACAGCTTGTGAAATATGGGAACAAGCAAAATCTACCTATTCAGAACAGAGATACTATGCAAAGTTATATCAATTATAAGCAGAATCCCCCACTTTCAAGCAAAAGGAGAGGAGTCTCTCAGTGTACTATTCAGACTTGACATTAATTTGGAAGGAACTGTATCATTATCAAAATGTAAATTGGAAGTGCGATGAGGATGCAAAGGCCTACAAATCATTTGTTTCCCAGAAACGGGTATTTGCCTTTCTTTTGGGGTTGAATCCTACATATGAATCCATGAGGGTACAAATCTTAGGAAGTAAGAACCTACCTTCAGTCCAAGAAGTTTATGCCCTAGTTCAGTTTGAAGAGAGAAGAAGAAGTGTTATGAATTGTACAGAAGGGGAACCGATTACACTAGCTGTCCGAGGGAGTACAAGTTCAAATGTTGGAGGTTCTTTTAAAAAGGGAGATTCATAGAAGAAAGTGGATGACAAAGACAAACTTTGGTGCACTCACTGTCAAAAGTCTAGGCACACTAGAAGACACATGTTGGGATCTTCATGGCAAGCCAAAATAGGCTCAGGAATTGAGTAAGAAGTTTGATCCGAGTAAAAGCCAACTCAGCAGAGTCAAAAGAAATATAACTCAACAAATGTGACATCTCAAGACACTAGTCCCATAGTACCCCAAGAGAGATACTCTGGTTCTGACCCCAAGGAAGAGATCATCAACTCCTTTCGTGACCACTTGGGATTATATGGTAGGACACTTCGCCAGATGGATTCTGTCTACTCCTTCTACCTCCTTTGCGTCTACATCGGCTAACACTGCCATTGCCTTCCATGTGTCATCTCATACATCTGATTCCCCTTGGATAATTGACTCTAGAGCCTCAAACCACATGACTGGTAAGTCAAATTTATTTCAAGCATATAACCTCCTCTCTGAGAGAGATAAGGTGAGACTGGCTGATGGGTCTTATTCCACCATAGCCGATCAAGAAACCATCTCCCTTCCTCTTGGTCGTACCCTCTCTAATGTGTTGCATGTTCCTAAATTACCTATCAATTTACTTTCCATTAGCAGTATTATTCATTCATTGAATTGTTCAGTGACCTTTCCTTCTTTGTGTGTGTTTCAGGATTTGACCTTGGGGGAGACAATTGGTAGAGGAAGCATGGTGAATGGCCTCTACGTGTTGGAGAATAAAGTTGGTCTTGTGGCTACAGAGTCTTTAAGTTCTTCTAGTGAGAGTCATGCCTACTTGTGGCATAATCGTCTTGGTCACCTTTTGTTTGAGTCTTTAAAACTTATGTTTCCTAAGTTGTTTAAGTCTTTGTTAGTAAATTGTAGTGTCATACGTGTCAATTGAGCAAACATTATAGAAATTCCTTTCCTTTAAGAAATAAAAGATCTGAATTTCCTTTTCATATTATCTATTCTGATGTTTGGGGCCTTATTTCTCTACCTACTGAGACTGGATATAAATATTTCATTACTTTGATCGATGACTATTCTAGATATACTTGGGTGTATCCTATGTGATCTAGAGATGAAGTGCCAAAGATTGCGAAAGATTTTCAACGAATGGTTTTCACTCAATTTCAAACTGAAATTCACATTTTCCAGTCGGACAATGCAAAAGAGTACTTCCATGGTGATCTCACGGAGTTCTTTGCTTCATGCGGATCTCTTCATCGAAGCTCTTGTGCCAAGACATCTCAACAAAACGGTGTTGCTGAAAGGAAAAATCGTCCTCTACTTGAGGTAGCTCGTGGTTTATTACTTCATATGAATGTTCCAAAACGTTTTTGGATAGATGATGTTATGTGTGTTACATATATCATCAACTATATGCCATCTCGGTTACTAAAGTATAAGGCCCCACATCAACTCTTGTTTCCTACAGCTCCGTTGCCCCCCATTCCAGTGCATGTCTTTGGGTGTCATTGCTTCGTTCATGACTTGTCTCCTACTCGCGGTAAACTCGACCCCCGTGCCACTCCTTGTGTTTTTCTTGGTTATTCATTATCTTAAAAGGGTTACCGCTGCTATGATCCTGCTTCACACAAGTACTATGTCTCCATGGATGTATCATTCTTTGAGAGTCATCCTTTCTTCTCGGTTTCTCCTCAGGGGGAGAGTAGGGTTGAGGAAAAACACACTCATGTTCAATTACCTCCTCTTCCCGACCCTTCTCCATTTCGGGTCTTTCTTCACCGCCATAAGAGCCAGCAGAGTTCAAAGAGACATGGAACCTGAAACTATGCAACCAATATCATTGGACTCTCCAGAGGTACTCCTCATCATCCAGGCACACTTGTTCCCATTGATATGCCTGAATCTCTTAACATTGATCCTCCTGTTGTTAATGATCTTGATGTTCCTATTGCTAAGAGAAAGGGTGTTAGGTCATGTATTACTAATCATCCCATCTCTCACTTTGTGTCCTATGATCATATTTCACCTTCATACCATGCATTCCTTTCCTCTATTGACAGTGTCTCTGTTCCTAAGAATGTGGCAAAAGCTTTATCCAAACTTGAATGGACAGATGTAATGCAGAAAGAAATTAATGCCTTCACAGTAAAGCATAGAGCTGATGGTTCAGTAAAAAGATACAAAGCTAGATTGCTGACCAAAGGGTTTACACAAGTGTATAGAGTAGACCATGCGGAGACCTTTGCTCTAGTAGCCAAGATGAATTCAATCAGAATCCTCCTCTCACTGGCAGCTAACCTTGATTGGAAACTTCATCAGTTGGATATCAAGAATGCATTCTTGAATGGTAACCTAGAGGAAGAGGTTTACATGACTCGACCTCCAGGTTTTTGTGCCAAAGGTAGTGAGCAGAAGGTGTGCAAGTTAAAAAATCTTTATATGGGTTGAAGCAATCACCCCGGGCCTAGTTTAGTAGGTTTCATTTAGCAGTGCAACAAATGGGATTCAAAGAATGCCAGTCAGATCATACTTTATTTGTGAAAAAAGGTGAAGGGAAAATTGCAGCTTTAATTGTCTATGTTGATGACATAGTAATCACAGGAGACTGGAAAACTGAAATATAGAAGTTGAAGAAATTCCTAGCCACTCAATTTGAGGTGAAAGATCTACGCCCCTTGCGTTATTTTCTTGGAATTGAAGTTGCCCGCTCAAAAAGGGGCAACTTTATTTCCCAAAGAAAATATGTACTAGATCTATTGGAGGATACAGGCAAGTTGGGAGTGAAACCAATTAAATCACCCATTGAACCCAACCATCAACTAGGAGACAGTCAAGGGGAGTGTTTGAAAGAAGTAAAGAAGTTCCAGAGACTTGTAGGGAGACTCTTATATTTGTCTATGATTAGACCTGATATTACCAATACAGTGGGTGTTCTTAGTCAGTTCATGCATAATCCTAAGGCAACTCACTTTGAAGCTGCAGAAGAATCTTTAGATACCTCAAAAAGTTCCCAGGAGTTGGTTTGCTTTTCTAGAAACATGGGCATTTAAAAGTGGAGGTTTATACAGATGTTGATTGGGCAGGGGCAATCGATGACAGAAAATCTACCAGTGGGTATTGTACCTTTGTGTGAAGAAACCTAGTCACCTGGAGAAGTAAGAAGTAAAGTGCGGTGGCTAGATCCAATGCTGAGGCAGAATACAGAGCCATGCCTCATGGAGTTGCTGAAATGATGTGGATAAAAAATTTGTTAAGAGAGTTGGGTTTTGCAGTTAACAAACCTATGTCACTCTACTGTGACAATAAGGCTGCTATCAACATTGCTGCTAACCTAGTCCTCCATGATAGAACAAAACATATTGAAGTGGACAAGCATTTTATTAGATAAAAACTTTTGAGCAGAGAAGTGTGCACTCCTTATGTTAGTTCAGAGGAACAACTTGCAGACATTTTCACCAAGGGCCTTCAACACATGCAGCATAATAATTTGTGCGACAAGTTGGGCATGATTGACATCCATGTCCCAACTTGAGGGGGAGTATTGGAAATGTTAACTTTATTTATTATGTTTGCATTCTACTGAGTTAGGGTCCGTTTGGACAAATTAAAGCAATTTTTTCTTTTGTTTTTTATGTTGTAACTTAGGTAGGGGCATAAGGGTCCTTTCTCTTCTAAATTATGGTCACCCTATATATATATATATATATAAGCTGGCGCCGCCAACACTAGCAAACTCCAAATCTCTCTCTTCTCTCCTCTTCCTCTTCTCTTCTCCTACCTCTCTTCTCCTCTGTTCGGTTGTTAATACCTCCTATGCCCAAGGGCCCTAGATTGCCTCGACTGTTTCCGCCAAAATTCAATTTTACCATTCCTTCGGAGGGGTTTTCATTCTGCTTGTAGTCTGTTCTTTGTGGAGGGTGTGAATGCTATTGCTGCCCAATCTCTCCTTAAATCATCAAAAGAGCAATCCACAAACAAGTCTAAAGATTTCAACCAAGAAGTTGTCCTTGTCATTATATACTCCTTTACTTCAGAAAGGCTTCTTTTATTTTCTTGAAAAACTCTAACATTCCTCTCCTCCCATAAAGTCCACAAGCTAGCTGCTCTGATACACTTCCACATTAGCTTCCCTCTCTTTGTCAATCTCCTAAAGGCAGAGGGAATAAACAACAGAGTTACTTTAGAGGGCAAGTTCCACTTGCACCCAAATAATAATAAAACCCAATTCCAAATATTGGCAACAAAAGAGCAAGATATCAGCAAATGGTGGCAGTCCTCACTCTTCACTTTTTCACATAAAGCACCAATTTGGGGGCAAGCACATAAAGGTTTCTTCTTTTGAGAGTTTTCCGCAGTATTGATCTTACCATAAAAGGCTTCCCAAACAGAACACGGCTATTTTAGGAGGTATTGCCCTTGACCAATCGGGGTTAGAGACCAAATCCTTCTATCAGGCCTAGGGGGTCCAAACACAAAGAGTCTAGGGGCAACAAGAGCTCTGAAAACACAAGCAGATTCATCATCCTTTAAACCTCTTCGAAACCCAAAGTCCTTTCTTCATTTCTTTTTTTTTTTTCTATTTCTATTAACACCAACATTTGGGACAACAAGTGGCAAAAAACTCTCCTCAAGTCATTGCTCTAGCCAGCCTTCTTGTGAAACACTCTTTGGTTGTGCTTTATCCAAATGGACCAGACCACAACCACTAAAATGAATACCAGATCAATTTGCCTCTCCTTGATAATCCTCTGATGTATTGGTTACTTAAACTCTTAAAGAGGCATTTTTATTTTTTACCCTTTTACTAAAATAGAACTTATTTAGAATGTCAAAAACCTATTTAAACACTAAATTCTCGAGTTTGTCCACTACCATATGTAGGTTAATGAGAAATTTTATTTGGGCTAATCAACTTTTAAGTGAAACTTGATTATATAATCTTGTAGTGTGCAAACAGGTAAACTTTAATGTATACACATATGATGGATGTGGTTTGACAATGAGGCAAACTCGTTTTTTAGGATTACATGCAAATTAAGAGGTAGTGTTAGGATTATTAAAGGTTAAGAGAGAAACCTCTTGCAGAATGAGAAATGCATAAGATTCCTTTAGGAAGGTCTAAGTATATGGCACTCAGAAATATATAAAAAAAAAATGCAGCCTATGTGCACAATGCTGGGACAATGGTATATGTTTCTTAATGGTAAAAAGGAAAAAAAAATTATTAAAACAGAAAAAAAATGCAGTGTCTCAGGTGATACATTTTCAGCAAAAAGCAATACAAAAGAAAAAAAGACAGAAAACATCAAATGCACTCCATACATAGACCCAAGATTGCCTATAGATTGGATCCACAATCTGCTCTGTTTATACCTCCAAATTCAGCATGAGCTAATGACAAGTCCAAGATTATGGAAGATATATACCAATCACTTTGTTTCCCAATATATCTTTGTTTTCAAATACACATAGCATGAGCTAACTCAAGGAGTGTTGAAAGAACATCCATCCAAACAAAGCTACCCTGAGCAACCCAAAATACAATGATAAAAATCTTCGAAGGAGAGAAAAAAAAAAGAATTCAAAATAGCTTTCAGCAAAATCCAAAAATAGCTCTGCCACCGGTTCAATGATAAAATATCACAGAAAGAGAAATATCAGACATCTTTCACCTTTATCCACCTCTGAAATGGAAGAATCCCTATCGACTAAAAAATATTACATAATACTTTGTGGAAGATGGCATCTTCAACTTAGCTTCAAGTTTTTGCTGGAAGAAGCTCATTAAAATTAACACCTGCGACCTGCTCCAAAATGAAAATGAATTCCTAAAGTATTTCCCTCAGGCTTATAACTATGAAAATGAATTCCTAAAGTATTTCCCTCAGGCTTATAACTATGAAAATGAATTCCTAAAGTATTTCCCTCAGGCTTATAACTTGTGTCTAGCAGATGGGGAGATTAAGAATCATCTATTTATTCAATGTAACTGTACCTCTTCAATCTACAGAATTTCTTCTCTCTATTTGGTTTTCTTTTTTCTCTTCTTTAGAGTATTCAGGCCCCCCTATGGATTGTATTGTACCCCCCTTAGTGCTCATGCAAGAACAATGTAGGATGCCTATTTTACATTTTGCATTTTGCCTTTTGGGGTACTTGGTGGCAGAAACATGATAGAGTTTTTGAGGATAAGAAAAGGCCCTACCAGGTGGTCCACAGGTCAAAATCCATTCAGTTGACTATGCAACCATCCTTCCTTTAGGAAGCTAAAGCATAATGGTTTTTCTCAGATGGTAAAGCATCAGCTAGAAGCATAACCCGTGTAAATTGAGATTCCATAGTCAAAAGTATTCAGAGGGTTTAGACATCATAGATTTTCTGAGATGTCTCCGCTAACCCCATCATTAAAGAATGGTTCATTGTTGTGAGATCCAAGCCCCCTGAAATAAAGATCATTCAATTCTTGTTGCCTCAGAATTCATAAATAAAGCTCTATAAACCTAATTTTTGATAAATGTTCTCTTGAATGATCCAGGACCTCAGGAGATTTATAGCGGCATTCAACCGCATTAATCTCAAAAGAAGGAAGACACACATACATAAATATGCATACATGCAAGCACATACAAATTGTAGAAGTAAATCTGTTCATATTGTTCCTACTAACTGTTCAATGCTTAAATACCAAGCTTTGATTATACATAAGAGATGGGAGATTGAAAAGGATGCTGCCCAGATGTTTAGACTTTAGAGTGCCATTGATTAAGATGAGAAATGCTCTTTTACATGTACAAAAGAAAGACCAATTAATTTGGGGAGGGTTTAAAGCAATAGGACATCCGATCTATAGTTAGATGGAGGTGTTGCAATGGATGGGTAGCAAGACTAGCAGTGGTATATACATGGGAATCAAGGGGAAGCCACAATAGGTGAAATGATGAGGAAAAGTTGTTTGATGGTAATATGCATCAAAGACCGATTATACAATTGAGGAGTAGTTTGCTGCATTTTGAAGGTGTTGGAGGAAGTACGAGTGACAAGGAGAAAGAAATTGAGGACCTATAATTTAACAATAAAAAATATTGTTCTAGAACAAGTTGAAAACAGAGTAGGATACATGCAAGTGAACAGAGAACGAGAAAGAAATTGAGGACCAATAAATTAACAATAATACATGCATGGTTTCTCAAACTAGGCATTTTTATTATATATACTAAAACATTTCAGTTGAAGAAAAAAATTATGCCCCTTTTATGTCAAAAAAAGGATCACATGTTTTTAATCTTATTATTGTGTTCTCTTTAATTTTAAGTCCAACTGCATATAAATAAGACTCCTTATCGGAGTTCTATTGAAAATTCAAATCTAAATAAACTGTTCCAAGTGAGCAAGTTCTCTCTGGATTTTTTTGTTTGTTACTTTTTTTGGTCAATATTAATAAGTAAAAATATTGTGAAAAGCAAAGAAGATGATTGAATCAAATGTAGCTGTTCAAAAAAACAATGGAACTTGAATTTAATCAAATTTCAGATCCATTTGGCTTATCAAATCATATTCAGATAGTGGATTCAGGTATTTGGATCAAATTAACTACCCAGATATAATCATATTCTAGCCTAAACCTTACTCCAGCCCTAATATTAGTCATTCCCCCTAGTCTATGGCTACTGTTTTCCTCCTCAAGCCCCTCCTTTTCTGGTGTCTAGGCTATTGCCTATCACTTGTGTACAATATGCAGAAGTACATATTTTCCAAGAACTGCACTATAGTGGCAGTGCCCTTAGTTCACCATGATAGAATGATGGGTTTTGTAGGAAAATTTTATATTGAGAAACTATACCTGAAATGAAATTGAATTCCATACCGGTACTACCATTTTGGAAGGAGAAAAAAGGAAGAATAATTAGCAGAAACAATTGATGAGATAACAGAAAACAGTAAAAATGATGAAAGAACCTTATCAGGATTGTTTTTAGCAAGCACTGCTCCCACTGCACCCCCAAGTGACCTTCCAAAAACAACTATTCTAGATGTGTCAATGTCAGTTCTCTGAGCTAGATGATCCAATGCGGCCTTACAAAAAAAAAAAAGAAAGAAAATTGTACTAATCAAATTCAAGACTGAATCTGTCTAAACAGTAAAAATAAAATGAAGGATAAGAAGTGACTGAAACACTAAAAGGAAAACAAACCTGAGCATCCTTTGTAATACCATGTTGAGAAGGATAGCCATCACTTGCTCCATATCTGTTTAAAGATTTTTTTGCTCATTCAGTGAAATAAGTTGCATATGCATGGAAAATGAATTCCATGATCCAAGCAACACCAAGAAGACACCAGATAAAACCATTGAAACATAAAAACAATACAAACCCTCTGTAAGAAAGCATAAACACATTGCATTGTAACCTATGCAACATTATACGAACCATTTCAAGTCGGTGGGCGATATCTGCAGGTGAAAGTAAAGGTTCTCCAAAAGAAACTATACCTAATTACAAATACAATATAACAAATAATAAACCTAGCAGAAGACCCTTGATGGCATAGGGAATGGCACAATTAGGATACTGCCAGCATTTTCTTGGAAGAAAAGAATGGTTGGACCTGCAATAACAGTAATGAGTGTTAATCAAATTCCATATTATTTTGCACTTCAACTAGGTAGAAAATAAGCATTTCTTAAATAGGTCATTTGAAGTTCACTAGAAAAGGTTAAGAACTTCTCTATTTCATCCATGCAGAGATGGTTGGCATTGCAAACTTTACCTGCTCAAAAAATCCTACTATTCCGGATTATCTGTTGGATAAAAGATACCCTCATACCCTCATACCCCAGGACCAGACATGCATTTTGGCTTCCACTGTCCTTTTCCATCATGCCCTGGACCTTTTCTTATGTGATATTAACTGTTGAAACTTCAAAATTTTAATTTACAAAATGGTAGAAAGTTTTTGTTTTTCTGAATAGAAGGGGAGTTATTCCCTATAAACAGAAGGTGGCAGGATGAATGCATGGCGCACTTTTTGGCTACAACCTAAGCTGCCATGCGGAAGATTCCTGGATCATTTACATGTCCTTTCTAGATTGTTCATCATTTCTAAGTGTGCACAAGCCAAAGCAGTAGCTCGTAGGATTAGGACCATGCAGCCGGTAGAGAAGGGCGTAGTGATCCAAGATGGTATAATCTCGGCCAACAAAAACTTCTATTGCATAGGGTATGCCAAATTGCATTTGTGCAATCCCACCTCATAAGGAATTTATGGGCAACAAAACTCTTAACAAATTGAACTGAGAAAAGAAAGAAGATATACGTTGCTACATAACCGCAGCATGTGGAACTTCTTTTCCTCCACATCACTACATTATGCTACTAAAACACTACCATAGAAAAACATATGGATAGGTGGGAAAACGAAATTAAACACTAAACAGCGCACATCAGTAACATCAGTTTCTCAACAGATTGGGGTCAAAGTCTAGCCAAAAAGTGGAAAGTTAAAATTTTTATAACAAAAAAAAAGGAAAATAGAGATGGTAATATCTAAAAAGGTCAAGTAGTCCAGAACAGTAAAAACCCTACCCTCCAAAGGAAAGCACGAAGAGTGAAATCCAACTTAAAGAGATAAATGAGAAGAATAAGAAAAAAAGCCCTAGACATAACCTAGCTTCAATCCCTTTGTACGACACAAGAAAACGATAAAGGGAAAAAAAAAAACGGAAAGAGCAATAAAGACACAATTAAAACCCTTAAACATGGGTAAAGATGAAAAAGTCCAATACCCTAGCTAGAATTACCCTTTCCTTCTCCGAAACTGAAAAACAAATCTAGCATTAGAATTCGAGAGGAAAGTAGCAACATTACTTAACGAATGGGATTGAGATGCGAGAAATGGAGAGAGAGAGAGAGAGAGAGAGAGAGAGAGGGAGAGAGAGTGACCTCTGCAATCAGGGAAGAGCTTGATGAACCAGGAATGAAGTCGTACTCCATCGGAGGATGTCAACCAGACATCCTCGTACATAAGCCGGACACGGGCGGGTGTTATTGGATAAGACTTGGTGAGACCAGGCAAAACCGGGACGTAGACCAGCCTCTCTTGAAATGCCACCAACAGTGCCATCCCCGCCACCACTATCCCTCCCACTCCATACAACAACAAGCTCACATACGACACCATATCTTCTTCCTCTGTCTGCAAAACTATCCACAATTCTCCGCACTCCGCAGAAAGAAAGAAAGGAGAACTGCGACTTTGGTTTCGTCAACAAAGCGAAAATAGTGGGGGAATTCGATTCGATTTGGTTTTGGGTAATAACGAATCAATAATAAAGCAAATTTCCAACACCGACATATGTCATGTGCCCAGCGGATCTAGATGTTGGTACCATCATCAGGAAATGGGGCATTGTGGGGCGGGGATGTGGTCTCAATCTACCTACACATAGAACCGCAAATTTTATCTAGCAATGTTACACTCTTCTCAAAGGTGGATTTAGAGCCATTACTAGCAGGGTTCGAAACCGCATTATGTATGGGACTTGCCCAGTTGCGTACCAATTGAGCTACTACTTGGTTGTCGATAAACAGTGACATCGATTGAGCAAGTCCGTTGGAGTTTGTTTGGAACCATTTGCCTTTCATAACTATTTCATTTTCCAAAGAATCAAGTAAATTTATGCCCCTATATGCATCATTTTTTGGGTAAATTACAATTACCCCTTTTAGTGTGGGGGGCCTAGTGACAATTATCCCTAAAATTTTATTTTCAACAAAGCCCCCCTGAATTTTCACTTTGAGACAAAAGGTCAAGTTTAGTCATTTAATTTTGAAAAAGATTCTCATTCAATTGTCTAAAAATTTTTAAATTCCTAAATTATCCCTTCTTATTTATTTGAACAATTTGTGATTTGATTAATTTTCTAAATATAATATCAAACTCCTCTTGGTTGCTCTAAAAGATCCTTTATATTTTTAGATGGATTCAATATTCAGATGAAATTAATAGGATTTTTTTATAGATATAATTTTAAGACTTTATTTGATTTTTCTTGATTTATTGGATAAAGGAGTGGGTAGTTTTTATATTTTAAGACGAATAAAGGGCTTTATGTCACTGAAACAAAATAAGAATTTAAAGAAACTGTTTTTTTTTTTATGTCAATGAAATGACTCCTGTTACTTTAGCTGGAGTCGTTTAAAGAAAATTGGGGTAATTTTATAATTTAATACATTCCGTTATCTTATTTAACAGTCAGGCATAATTGTGGCAAAGTGAAAGTTTAGAGAGGTCCTGTTTAAAATGAAAGTTCATGGGGATAATCGTCACTTGACCACTGTCGCTAAGGGGGTTCTTTGTAATTTACCTTTTTTCTAAAAACACTTAAAAAAAACCAATGAGATGGAGATTTTAAAATATTTTCATTGTATTAAGGGTATGACGTATCAAGCTGACAGCTTTTTCAAAATGTAAATGCCACATCAAATTGATTGATCCAAAAAACGCCATTTTGATGATTAAAATTGCTTCCTAAGCAAACCCAAAGCATAATCATTAAGTACAGCAATGGTTTCTCAGAATATATAGTTAGTTAGTTTGTTTGTTTGTTTGTTTGTTAATTAGTTAGTTTTTTGTAAGTAACAAGGTGGTGAAACAGAGTACTCATGATCATACGTATTGATTTCCTGGGTCCCTATCTCTTTTCAGTTCCTCATCCAGGCTAATTTCCTGATATTTTGATGATGCATGCATACATGCCCAATTGTATACTAACGGGGATTTGAAGCCCCCAGAGCAGAGACTATGGAAAACAAGGACTAACTTCAACCTGGAGTTCCCTTATAATTGTATTTGTAGCCATAATAATCGATTTCCTCCCTGCTGGATGAACATGGCCACCTCGTAAGGTTCTGCCCTCTGGCCTATTCTAATCCTCTTCGAATTACATAAAAACCAGGCTTTGCTTGATATGGAAACATTTGTTGCTTCCATCCCATCACCCGTTAAGGCTATGTTTGATTTGAAAACTTACACAAAGTTTATAAGGTTTTCCTATTTTTTCCTTCAAAACACACCCTAAATGTCAAAAGTGATATTGTAGACGTTCCATGGCGGCTTATTCTCGTAAATACAATCGACGATCAGCTATGAATCTCCTTTCACCATTATACTGGTTTGATGAGACTCTAGTTTTGTATCATGTCATTATCATTGAAATCCAAATCTCAAGTCTCAAACTCTCTACCAATCACATTAAACTTTTATTTTTCGTCAGTTCAAGTTTCACAATGTGTATTTTCATGTTGACCACACCTCTTTTCCCTTTTGCAGTTAGGCACTTAGGCCCCATCATACATCCAATAAAGTATATACAATGTTTGGCAAAAAACACCTGAAATCGGATTCGTTCCTCACAAGACCCTTCTCACACTGTCCTCACAGCCCCTTGCATGAATAAAAAGATAGGAAAAACCGAAAAGGCTGTGAAAGCAGAGTCTTCTGAGCAATGAATCTGCCCTAAAAAAACCTAGAAAGTCCAAATATGCTGTCCTTCATGGAAAGAAACAGGAAGAATCACATTAATTCTGTTTGGTCGTAACGAGGTTGAGGATTTGAGACGCCAGAACCAGGCAAACTACCAACACTACGATCAAATAAACAACCATTACAAAGTACTAAACCCAACCCAAGTGAAGCAGAAGTGGCATAGGCAGCAGAGCGGAACCTTGTGAACAGAGCCTTTCTTCAAACAATTGTCAAATTCCCCAAGTACCTCAAAAAGATGAAACAAGTTGGTAATGATGGTTTTACTAATACACTTCGTCTTCTTATGGGAATCCTACCTTCTAGCCATCAAAGAACTAAGTATCAAAGCCAAGGATGAATTGCCAAAGGAACACCAGACACCTGCCGATCTGGTTGTGCTCCTCTCCGTCTCTCATCGCATGATGGGAACACGGAGTTCGGATCCATTGCACACGATGCCAACTCCACCACTTTGCATGGAATGACCCCCACGGGGTGCATAAACTGAGAACCATGGATCTGGCTGCCGGCAGATTTCATCACTATTGGAAATGCTAGTGACATCAGAGGTGGCTGAGGCGCCTGCAGTCCCTGTCTCTGACTGAAGAACTTCAGACTCCGATAGATTTCTACCCTGTTGTAGAGAAGCAGAGTCCAAGGCCTCGTGGCCATCAGAAGCAACAGACTTGGTCTCCTGAAGCTTCTTTGTGTTGAGGAACCGTCCTCCAGAACCCCGAGCCCTCCTCAGTGCATGAAGATGTCGAGATTCATGAAGATATGGCTGTAAATAATTGTTAATTTAGAAAAGGAAATAAGTTTCAGAAGAAATAAAGGGACAAAGAAGGCAGGCCCGGGGGGTAGCCAAAGTAACAAACCTTGCGTCCTTTGGCAAGCTTATTTTGGGCCTCAAGCTTGGCTCTCGACTGTCTCCGTCTGAGAATTCCACGATATTGTTTTGCATTGACATAGATGGGTTCATCATCTGTAACATCAAGAGGCAATGGGACTCGTGCAGGTGCCATCCCAATCATTTGCGAATGAATCTGTTCAAGTTCCAACAATATGCAAGTCACATAAAACATTAGCAGGTGGCATTCTTTGGTAGCAAGGCCCTTCAAATAGTCATTTTCCACATAAAGGTTGGATTTTTTGACAGTGGCAGATTACAATCTTATACCACGAGATTGGCACCATTAGCTTTCTGCTGTCAAGAAATTTTGACCCACAACCCTCTCCATTGACCTCATGCCCACGGATGCCATGATTTAGTTCCATCCTGTATTATTATCCCATTCTACCCAATATGCTCTCGGTGCCATACAAAACAGATTGAACTCCAATGATTCTACTGCCCTTGGTACTGGAACCCGCCAAAGAAATTTAATATGGATGTAAATGATCAATCGGATGTTCCACCAACTTAATTTTGCAACTAGACCCACTTGATGGGTATAGATATGTGCCGATTCTTATGGTCAAATTAGTTTCAGATTTAAGTATGAAACAGAGAAACTCCAGCACTTCCAAGACGTCACAACTTGAGTCAAATCTGGAGATAAATTAAGGGGAAAAAAAAAAGAAAAAGAAAAATATACCAGTAGACACCCTAGTATTCAAGTTGGCTATGATCTAAAACCATTAACAGCATACTCTAGACCAAGTCAACTTTATTTAATTGCCTAAAACACTTCTGAATTGGCAATTCATGTAAAACAATTGTCATTTTCCAAACCATGTAAATAAAACAAACCTGCAACCAAATTATTGCATACAAATAGCATTGTAAGTCTTCAAAAATTAAAGAATAAATGGAAGAGGAAGAGAGAAGAAAGATAGTTTAGGGTTAAAAACATAAACATAATGCTGTCTCATATAGTCACATGGGAGAACCTTCTTATATTAAAACTATTCAATAATTACAAGGATAACTTTCTTGAGGCTATAAATATGATTATAGTGAAGCCCCTAAACTGAGACATTTTCAGAACTACCTTTATCTCTAATAGAATTAAGGGTAAATTTCTTAAACTACCCTTATGGTTTAGCTAAATGACTAAGTGTACCCTTACTGTTTGAAAATCGACTAACACTACCCCTACTGTTTCTGACAATTGACTAATACTTGCCTTACTGTTAGCACCCGTTAAAAGAAAGATAAAAAGACAAATTTACCCTTTATTCTTCTTCAAATTTTCAAAATAAAACAAAAAAAGGGGGGAAAGAAACACTGGTACATCAAAACCCTAACCACATTTATGGGGACAAGTTTGGTTTTAAATGGCAAGAATCCTGGACTCTGTAATTAAAGAAGAGCATGTTTCCCATTTCACCCAATAACAGCTGCTGCTGTCAAGAGAAGAAAAAGAACTTGCCTTTGTGCAGTAACAGAACAACAAGAGTGGAAGCGATTTGGAGACATAAAGATTCGGAGATGGAACAGTTGCAGTAGAAAACTTGTGTTATGTGTTCTGAGAAAACCTCTCTCTCGACCTGTACTCTCCTCTCCCCCCTCCCCCATTCGTGTTTCTTGTTTGTCATGGCAGTCAGCCATTTGGAGACGGAACCTTAGAAGGTCCTGCCTTTCCCTAAATCCAACAGGCATTTAGAGACCACCAACAAAAATAGCATCTGCTCAAAGGAGGTGGGCTACCAGAATTCATAAAAAGCTTCTCCTTGGGAGACTGAACAGAATTACAGAAAAAGTGGAGGTGGGATCAAAGAAACAAGCCATGGTATCGAATACCATGGGAGACTGAGCAGAATTCATAAAAAGCTTCTCCTTTATAATACTGAATCTATTAGCAAAGTTTCACTACAGATGTCGATCGAAGACCAATTAAAGCGGCTTGGAACGACGAGAAGGCCTCCTCCGAAGTATCTCTTCTCGCGAAACCGGATTTCCTGTGGCGTTGTTTCCTGCTCTGGTTTTCGAGCTTCGAATTCCGAAGCCCAAAGTCCTCCTTCCTGTTCAGCTCTTCCTTCTCCCTGAAGGCATACGGCAAGCTCTTACCTCTCTATTGCAAGCTTCGCTACAAAGCCCTGCAACTTTGCTCGGGGCATCTGTGCATATGCCATTAACAGAGCTTGAATTTTGACAGAAATTGTAGGATTTCGAGCTGAATTTCCATGGATTTTGAGGTCACAAGAATCGCCTTCGTCTTTGAGAAGAGAGAGAGAGAGAGAGAGAGAGTTTGTGTTTAGGTTCTTGTCTGAAAAATCAAACAAAAAAAAGGCGGTTTTATCCGAAATCTAAGAGAAAAGATGGAGAAAGGGAGACGAGAGAAGGGTAGGAGGTGAAATGAAGAGAATTGAAGAAGCTAAAAAAGAAATTGTTTGTTTGACCTTTTTAATACCAGCAACAGAGTTTCTGCTACCCAATAAAAGCAGCTGAACCTAAGATGTGGCTTCTGAGTTATTCTCTATGATCCTTGAAGCCAACTCAGATCAGCCGTTCATGGCATCCTCGAAAGCTGCTGTCGCAAAATGGAGTGCTGGAACGGGAGGGTAACTCAGATCAGCCGTTCGATTTCCAGGCAGTACGCCAGAGTTAATTCATTACCTTCTTTGAAAAGGGTAATATTGGATTTTGAAAAAAATTATAGGTTACGTGGGATCACGTGTACGAATTGTGATGGAATCTTAACGGTTCCTAATGGTAGGGGTAGAGGTAGTCGATTGTCAGAAAATTTAAGGGTACTCTAAGACAATATATAAACAGTAAGGGTATAGTTAGTCAATTAGCTAAACAGTAGGGGTAATTTAGGAAATTTACCCTAGACTTAATTACATCATATAACATATCCACATACCAACGAGCTTGACAAAACAATTTTTTATACTTATCTAATATTTTAGTTCATAAAGAAGGAAAATTATGTCCAAATCACTGAACTAGATTCAAATATCTGCCTACAATTAACCCAAGCAAAAGATACCTACCAACTACCATGCAGTAGTCACCACAAACAGGACGTACCATGGTTGTTCAGTGGTAACTGCAATCTTTTCCATTTTATAAATGAAACCTTTCTGACATGGAAGTAACATATCATAGATGAACATATGACAGCATACTCGTTCAACACCAAATCCCATACTACTCTGGATATGTGGGTGCACATGGAACAGGAAGGCATCAATCCACAATATTTATGAGTGGCATGTATTCTAGTTGAAAGGATGTATGAACGATCAAGTGCAAAAATGTAGCCCACCAAGCTGGCAACACTTACGAGTGCATGTATCTCATTTTGCCAAATTGAAATTTATTCTATATAATTGTGTTTCACCACTACATGAGCTAAACTTCTTTTGTTGTAGTGAGAATTTGGTGGGGCTCCTATTAAAGAGCTAGGTTAAGAGTTGTGAACCCTATCTGGCTATAACCATTAAATCTATTTTATAATCCTTAATCTTAAAGAGCATTACTTCCATCTTCTTTTGGGACCATCCAGTATCCAATAGCTTTCTACAAAAGAAAGGGAAATTGCAGTGCAATGATTGCAAGAGCTCTGCTCTATGCTCAACAGTGTTGTGGTAGGCAAAATTGTCAAGGTAGCAACTAGGGGACAAGGCACCCCTTGGAGGCTCACCACACCCAATCACCAAGCAGTTTTGTACATTGTGTTATAAAATAGTTTTATATTTAAGATTATAACCATAAAATAGACATTATTAAACTAAAATATTCATTTTGTGTGTTTATATACTAATTTCTTTTTATTATGTTCTTATTTGTTAAGGTTTAATCAATACAAACATTGCTAAATGCTGTGCTTTTTTTTTTTTGAAATCTTTTTGAAGGGCTACACAACAGGGGGTAGCCCTTCCCCCAACCCATAACCCCCCGAACCCAGACTTCAAAACCTTAACAAATAAGAAAGAACTTAAAATTTTGTCTAATCAACACATTTTCTTCTTCAACCATTTCTTTTCTTCCTTCCTATAACAAAAATAGGGATTTGGCCCCCATATTTTTTGAATTTTCTTTCCTTTCTTCTTTTTCTTCTTAAAAATATGTTGATTTTCTATACTTTAACATGAAGTTTATACTTTTCTTTTGAAAATTATGGATAATTATTAAGGAAATATGATTATGGAACCTGGGGAACTACCCTAGGATATATGTCCTGCCACCCAGCCTCCCTTGGGGCCTTGAAAACTATGGCAGTAGGACGAGGAAAAAATCGTTCTTGGGTGTTCCTGGCATGTGAATAAAGATCTCAGATTTGATAGCAAATCTCAGATGCTTGGAGCCAGTTCCTACAACCACAATTCACTATTTAACTTTTAATCATTAAATCAACTCTAAAGTCCAATTATAATGGCTCTATTTTTTGACTCAACATAAGGGCTCAAATCTCCATTTATAGACTCCATTTTAGACATTGTCTCCTAGTTGCATTAAAACTAAGGTAAAGCTATAACCCACAAGAAGACTTGGATATGGAACCTACTGATAATCCCACTAGAACAAAGCAAACTAAAACAACTAATAAAGCCAAGAAATTAAAGAGACTCAAATCCCATCACAAATTGACACCCCACCAATAGCTGTATCTTTGTTAAAACACACCAAACCCCTTGCACAGACATGATATTGCATTCAACTTATGCATTTTCCTCCAACCCAAACTCTGTTGTAAGAATTTCAACACTTTTGAAGACCAAATTAGGTGGAGGGTATATGACTCACTATACTATGCTGATTGCTTTCTAAAGAATTTAAACGCCCAAGTCTGTAACACTTCTGGGACAGATGTGAGAGTATCATTCACTGGGATTAGTGATGTTGCCTCTCATTTGTCATCGGTAGATGCTACTTAACTGTATATGTTGACCATATGGCTTTTAATCCTTGAGGGTTGAAACTCCCCAATAGAACTCTGCAGAGTGTGGGTGTTTAGTCTTGTACATCTCCCTACCCAAAATTTCCCTCTTTCTTAATGTTGTATTCATCTACCTGCTAAAACAGGGCTATATTTTCACAGGTAATCAAAAGCTGCTTTACAGTATATCACCCTCTGCACTCAAAAACAGTACAACAATTAAATACAAAACCCAATCTAGAAAATGAACTTTAAGTCTTTTGAGAGTTAAAGATCAACCCATGAGAAGGCTGCTTGCACAAGCAGAAAGGCAATCCAGGAAACTACTCTCTTACAACAATCTAAGCCCCTATAGGGGGAAACAAGCTCGAAATGAGGTTATATCCATAAATTAGAGAAAGACAAGATATTTGATGGCACTTACAACAGCTTGTGGCCCATAAGCAGCCAAATACCCATTCATATATGGTTCAGCATAAGGGTATGGAATACGAGCCTGAAATATCAATTATGAAGCGTTAGACCAGCATCCACAGCTACAACTATCTACCTGAAAAAATGGCATAAACTAACCATTGACTGACTGTAACCAATTTGAGAAGGGAAAACAAAATCAGGGGTCCCCAGAGGCAAAACTGGTTTCGTCTGACTTTCTACATGCTTTCCATAATCGTCCAATCCTGGAAAAATGTTAGAATAGAAGTCAAATTAGGTATGTGCCACCAGTGAAACATGGGCATCTAGGAAAACCTACAACCTTGAGAAGAAAATCCCATAGTTTTGAAAACAGATGCCCTTCTACAGATGTCAGACCTGTTGGAAAGTTAGACAAAGTGCCAACTTGATGCAGCCAGAAACGAGAATAATGACATGAATAGCCATGTTCAGGTTCAAGACCCCAGAGCTAAAAGCAGAACTTGACGTCTAAGATACATCCATTAAGTAATGTCAAGATATTGGAACTCTATATAGAAGAAACCTAATGCTCTAGGAACCAGAAACCAAGAAATTACTCGTCCAATTTCAAATAAATAAATAGCAAGAAATGCAAATGCTGGTATCAGAAGAGAATGACAGAAGCCTCTACAGTTTTACTAGACACTAACTTTGCCTTTCAAAATCACACAGTACTTGCAAGTCAAATGTCTTTTCTTTTCTTGATGCATAGTAGTGATTAGTGAATCATAATAGGAAGGAAAAAATAGCAGACACATAATGTAAATAAAAATGGAAGGTGCCATGAAAAGGCAAGATATACAAAGGCAATAAAAAGTGGGATAAAGCAAGATTTACAATACCAAGTGGCAACTAAATTTTCTGTGGATCTAAGACTACTAGTAGAGAATAAAAATAAGAGTACTTTTATCTGTTGAAGAAAAACAGTCCAATGAATGAAAAAATCTCATGAGACACCAAGAAATGAGAACATGAAATGCAGAGACAGAATAGAATTTAAAAGAAAAAGGAACACCAGTGAGTGCCACAAACTAATGGGCCAAAAGTGTCAAGCACATCCTAAAACAACACATTCTTGATCCATTGCCACAAGGTGCAATAGTTCTTTGTTTTCACTCATAAGATGAAGTAAACATCTCAAAACAAGTTGCTAGATACCATGGACAGCCTGTCTACTGAGGCTTTCAGCAACTGAGTAGGATTCTTCTGGAAGCATCTCCACTTTATGCCATGTAATTAGTAGGATCAAAATGGAATATATAGGGATGGTGACTCATCAAAGGAATTCCTTATAATGAGTAGGGAACTTCAATGTAGCTTCGAAAGAAATGGCAGAAGTAAGACCAGATGCCTCAGAAAGGGGTAAAAAGACTTCCGCTTTGTCCAATTTTATATTAGGTAAATTATAAAAGATAGTCATCCACATCTCACAAACTAGAAGCATGCTAGAAAGCATTGCAAAATGTGTATAACTGAACTTCAACCCACTAGAGACATGGTACAACTAGTGTCACACTTAGTCCATCAATGTCAACAATCATGGGTTAAATAGAAATAATGACAACCATATAAAATTTAACACAAGTAAAACATTGAATTTTTTTTTGATAATTAAAACATTGAAAAACTTTATTTGATTATGAATAATGTATACCAGATTGTGTTGAAATGAATTGCCCATGATGGTTTCCTCCTGCCACAGTTGTCACTTCATGGTGAGATTGACCGGTTGATTGAGTTGAGGATGATTCCTGGTCCTGTGGTTGAAGACCTAGTGGTTTCATGTTATGACAGTGTTGGAATTGAGTGTCCATCTTCGAGATCAAACTTTGAGATATAGACGATGCAGATATTTGTGACCCAGAAGAGTTCAACCACGATGGGCAGCTAACGACACAAGGGGATGTTGACCAGACTGAACTTTGATCAGAATCTTTCTTAGCTATGTTTTGCATTATTGTGCCCTCTTCTCAAATTTTTTTCAGTATATATCAAAATTAAGATATGAAATCTCCTATATCCTCAACAATGTCTTGAACTGCCTAGAAAGTGCCTGCATAAAGAACCCCAATAACCAAATACGATGAAGCCATCCAGCTAATATCAAAGTTTGATGCAGATCAAAATGACATTGCAATACTGGAACCGAAGCCTAGATATATTTAATTTGATTGCAGTATTATCACAAAATACAATGTAGATCCACCATTCAAATTGATATCAAATGTTTCTATTCACTAAATCACTGTCAACATGAACAAGTCACATACTCTCGGTACAAAAATTTGCCCTCCCTTCCAGAAGAAAAGAACTTAAAGAATGGAACAAACCCTTAGTAAATGCCATTGCTAATTTAGAATGGTAACATCAAAAAGCAAATAAATCTTTAAAGAAATTTGATTAATCTTGTGAACTTAATCATGTCAAGGACATTGACAACTGCTATCTGCAAGCTACAATGCACAAAAAACATAATCACTAGATATTAATATCCATAAACCCCAGATCCTTTGGCATTAGATAACAATAAATGGAAGAACACAGATGGGTAAATCAGTAAAAGATGCTCCTGGAACCACAAATGCCTCCATAACAAGAACAGAGAAAAAACTTTAGGAAGAGGAGCACCTATATAATCCATCCAAAGTGGCCCATGACTACAAACACCCAATCCCAGAACCTACAAAAGGATCAAACCAATACAAAAACAAAGACCTGGAGTTCAGACATCAGACAGACTAACCAACAACCCAACCAAACAAAAGGCCAATAGACCAGGAGAAGATCAAGAAACCCAAGAATCGTTAAATAGAAACAGACAGAGCCAAAATGAGGCTACCTAATCAACAGGAAACTAGCAAACACAGAGAGAAACATGGTAATAAAATGAACACAAACTCCACAACTTCAGGGACTGACCCTGGCAATCCACTCCCACATCATCTAGAAGAACAATTAAAGAATGGTATCTTCATCTAGCCAAAAATGAAAATAAATTTCTTTTCCTTCAGGAAAAAAAATGGCCACAGAACTATTTACATATTAACATACAGCAAACCAATTTCCTTTCCTCATTTTTGTTTTGAACCAGCATTTTTCTTATGCCCTATTTGCCTGAGCATCTCTTTCACTATTCTCTATTATAGGGAGGCTCACAGGAACTTTCAGCTCCATCACCTTATCCAAAACCAATCACACCCTTATCAACAGCCAAAGAATCATGATGTCATGATGCAGCATGTTGGAGAAGGAACACTGTCTACCATTGCCACAAAATTTAAGATGGAGATTCTTTTTGTAATTAAATTTAAAGTGGAGATTGACAAAATAATAGGAGCCATTACTTGGTGTAATGGTAAAATCTCTGGCTGGCAAGCATGAAGACAGAGTTTCGAGTCTGAGAGTGGCCACTTTGTGCAAAAAAAATCCAAAATTTAGGACAGTGTCCAGTCTACCCCTCCCAAGTCCCAGGATAACTGGTACCAATCAATGATTTTAAAGGCATGTGACGCATATGCCTAGAGATGCAACTTCAGGTGAGGCACAATCAACATGCCCTGAGGCATTGGTGCCTCTGAGGCATACATCTCATGCAACCTAATGTACATTTCATTTAGATAGAAAGAGAGAAAGGAAATGAATGGAAAGGAAAGGGTAGGGAAGGGTGCCAACACTTGATGCAGCCCAATTTGGTTTCTTGAGCTAGGGGATCATGTCCTTGCTTCTTTCTTGCTCACCTCTGTTTCAACAGAACCCTCTTTCAGCTAATGCTATGCAACTTCATTCTTCTTAAAAATAACTCCTCCTCCTCCTTGAGGAGATTTATGCCTCCTGCTTTCTGAACCACGCCTCACGCCTTTGAATAGTGGAACACCTCATGTCATGCCTCCACAATTTAAAACGTTTACACCAACATTGGGTAATGGCATTTTAGATCAACCGAATAATAAATCTATCTGCACCTCCCTCCCTCCCCCCCCCCCCCACCGGGCAGAAAGAAAAAGGAAGATATGCATGAACAAATATAATAAAACGAGAATCTTTTTTGGTAAATAATGAGATGAGAAAAGTAGCAGAAAAGAGATACAAATCTAGAAAGTCAACAGAGCTCCGGAAATCTCATGATAATGTTCTTTGGACCTTTTTATTTATGCTATGACATGTTGATTCTTTTTTCCTGTGAGATGATTATGATGATTATAATTTTGATGACTCAAGACATACAACTTACAGTATCACATAAATTAATTTTCTACTATTTTTGTCTGCTTTACATCTTGCATTTTATCTTCTCAAAATAATCTTGGAATTTTCAGGGTTGACCAGTCCATAGGTTCATAATCCTAAATTATTCATTTTCCTCCAAGTGGATTAGTATCACTCTAAGAAAAGCTTATGTATATTTTACCTCCGTTTTGTTTTTGTTTTCCTTGATAATTACCTCTGTTTTGTAATTAAGCATGTATTTCAATTGAATTCCTACCATTTATCATCTTAACACTTAAAATTTCATATCATCAACATTTCCACTTGTGATTTTCTAACTCCTATTGAGCCATAGGACCCTATAGAAGAAATAATGACAGTATATCCTATCTTACCAGTAGCAATAAAAAAAATATCTTATCAGTAATGAGGCAACCTGTGTGCAGTCAATCTTGCTACATCTTTTTTTTTTCATAAAAAATGTTTCATAAAAATAAATAAATAAAGTAAAGCTTGAACCATTGTAACTTTAACAGGTATTAGAGCTATCTGGAAGGAAAACGTCACTTATCAAAAAAGGAAAAAAAATCTAGGAGAGTTCATCTCATTTTGATTTATCCAGCTTACTAATACAAGGTCATCACTTAATACAGAATCAACAGAATGCTAATAAAAGGAGAAATGTGTCATTTTAGTTTTACAGAGAATGAGTACAACTCCGCATTAGATGAAGAAATAATGGTTTTAAATGCGAAAACAAATATGAAATGAGCCCATCTCAAATGTGTCAAAAAGAATACAAATTAATAAGGATAAAACGCTAAGAGGCATAGTGATGCCACCTGAAATGAAATAATTTTCTTCTTTTTTTTCTTTTTTTTTTTTTTTGGGGGGGGGGGGGGGAGGCAGTAATCATTTTCTTCTAGCTTTGCAATGCATTAATGCATTAGAAGCTACAAACTTCTAAAATAACATTTCAGAATGCTAATGGAAATCGAAACAAGGTCACTTTAGGATTTCAATAAATGATTCATTTCTATTCGCCATCACCATTAGGGTTTCCCCGGCACATTAGGGGAAAAATCCTCCTTACCACGGTGAACTCTATTTCAGATGACGAATTTATGGGTTGGAATGGTATGAAGGACGAAAATGAAATAACCTCACGCCGCATGGCTTCCAAAACACAACAAAGACGAATCACAAATACGCACAAGTCTTGTCAACTCACCCAACTATTCTGGGTCATTAATAAACCAGTAGCCCATACCACAAATAATACAAACACACTATAAAGAAAATGAAAATTAACCAAGTTCTAGAAGAAATGCACTCGGGCTGTAAGAGGAAATAAAATAGACAGGATATAATTCATTAAAAAGAGTTTCCATATGAAAATTCCTTCTCAGGAACGCAAAGCATGCAACAAGACCCACGTCAAAAATCTGCAAGTACAAAGCCAAGAACTAGAACTGTTTTTCCATCTGCATAATTTCAAACTAAAAAAAAGCATTCCGAAACAACAAATAATAGCAAATAAACCAGAGAAGTGCTTGCATGCTGGTTTCTACAAAAAAAAATATAAGAGACGAAGAACAGAAGTGAAAAGAGAGAGAGAGAGAGAGAGAGAGAGAGAGAGAGAGAGAATGGAAAGAAAACTATATGCACATTTATAGATAAGTCAACAAACAACGAAACCAGAAAGGGAGAGAAGAAAAAGTGAAAAGCGGAGACAGACAGAAAGAAGAAGCCAGAGAAATAAAGAAGAGATGAAGATAGAGAGAGAGAGAGAGAGAGAGAGAGAAAGAAAGAGGGAGATCAGAGAGGACCTTTGGGATTTGGTAAAGTAAGAAGAAGTGCGAAATAGATGATGTTGGGGAGGATCTCGGCATGTCTCCCTTCTTGAAACCTCTTCGCTCTTGGCTTTGCTGCTAAAACTCTGATTTTCACCGAAAACTACGGTCCATTGCTCCTTCCACGCTAAACCCAAAACTCTCTAAACTCTCTCAAATCAGACCATTTAAGCACACGCTAACTCCCTGGTTCACTTCTTTTTTTTTTCCCTTTTCTTTCTAAAAAATACCTTTAAATATTATAAATGTACTACTCTTCAGAAGCCAACCACAGTGACCGCACCAAGCCATGCTTGTTCCCTTCTTCCTCTCTCTCTTTCTCTTTCTCTTTCTCTTTCTCTCCTTCTCTCTCCCTTAAAAAGCTCAGACGCCCTTCCTTTTCTGTTTCTCTCTCCTCCCTTTATGTGCTGTTAATTAATGTTGAACATTTAATAAATAACTAGGGACGACGATTCTTATCTAAGCGCTCAATACTTTCAGTTATTTTCGGAACTGCCACTTTCACAAACCCCAAACTAGTTTCTTTTGCAAGCACAGGTGGTTTCCAAGAATATACAAGGGTAATTCAGTCCCTTTAAAATTTGAGGTCGCTATGCTCCCTCCACCATCTACAGTCTTGTTTTGTCGAGACTCTAGAGTCTACGTAGGTTCAAGTAGGTTGCAGACTGCAGTCAAGCGAACTTACGCGTCGGCCCATGAGCCCAATTCGTTTAGTAAACGCTGACAAGGGCATTTTTGTCTCTCTCGCTATCTAGTGGATTAATGTCAATCATTTTCTATTTTAAGGAAAAAAAGTTGTTTTTTCTGAGGTGTGTCGCGACCGTACATCAACCAATGTTTCGTGACGAGTGGTTTCCGTGCAGGTCTGCTACAAAGTAATAGTTAGGTGGTGATGCATTGCACTTGATCTCAGCCCTTTATCAATTAGAAAGATAGTTTTCTATAGTTGACCAACCGATATCTGACATCATATTATTATTATTCGATCGTGTGTAATTACTATTTATCCTTACTTTTAAAATGTATAAATGCAGGTGTCAAAACCTCGTACAGTGTTCGCAACTAATATGCTTTATACTATTTATTTATCAATTAGAAAGATGTTTGTTATGGATGTTGAGATTCCGGAAGCCGTACCAAATTTAAAGCTGAAAATATGTTTTATACTAATTTTATTTACAAATAATAAAGGTAAAAAAGTATAAATGAATGAATGTTGCAATCACTTGTTCGTATATAATTTTTGTAACTATGGGTAGCCGCACTTATCCTGGTAATTTTTGTAAATATTTTTTAATAATATTTGTTTGAGTAAATTCATTTATTCATATTTTTTAATGAGCCAAATATTAAAGTGACTGTTTTATTCATAAAGAGAGATGAATAAATTTTATCGGGATAAGTGAATCAATTTTATCGTCAGGAATAATATTTATTATAAAATGAATACTGAAAATAAATATCCATTCATCAAAATTTTCCTCCTTTAAATAATGTATTCTTATTTGATATTGTTTTTTTTAAATGTTACTCTAGATTATATTTTAAAAATCAGGAAAATATCAACACCAAATTCAATATTTTCTGAAAAAACGACACGTTATTGTCAGTGGCGTAATGATACGTATCATTTTGAACAATGTTAAAAATGTTGTCGTCAGCCGTACTAGTACCAAATAAAATGAATATTATTTTTTCTACGTCGTGTGATAACATCGATTCTAAATAAAATATAATTACCCTGTTCTCCCTACCCGTCCGCCCCCGGGCCAATTCTTTACACGCCAAACGCGTCAATCGGACGTTAATACTTTATAAACAGGCTCATCCATAGATGTTAAGACACCCAAATGGGCTCTGTAGCCACCCTACTGTCCTTCCTTATTTGGCAAATCATGCAGTGCGAAGCAAGCTGTGGGAAGGAAACGAGTAGAAAAACAGGCAACTATGGTCCAGTTCTAGTCCAATCGAAACAGTCCTAAAAGATTTGTCCTTGTTTCTATTAATTGCCATGCCATTTATACAACTAGAACAGTGGAATTCGACCCCACTCACTCAGACACTGTTTACATTTAGCTTCGTACGAGTTTTCTTCACTTTCACCGGACAAACTCTATAGTTTGGGTTTATTGTCTATAACTCCCTTCATTTTTCATCATTTCTCTTAAATTCGCCCTTGTAGATGGTTATTGGAAATTGCTCTTGTAACACGTTGCTTGATGGAACCTTCTACTCTAAAGCATAGTTTTCAAATCGGCATTGACTCAGATGATGGAATTGTTTAAGCAATCGATTCCATTTTATCCCAAATTTAGTCACTGGCCAAAAACCGCTGAATCAGTCAACAATTCATTGATTTGGATGGTTGAACTGTCAATTCATTCAATGGTTTTTAGTCTTTTTATTTTTATTTATTATTTTTTGTTAGAAGGGGCCGTCTATTCAAATCAAACAGTCAAATCGTTAATCCAAAAACTGGTGGCTAAAACGATTATATTTTCATATCATTTTTTTAAATCATGCTCTAAAGTCCATTCATATTCTTTTAATTCTCAAGTAAATTATATGATAATTTTTTTTATTTATAAAAAAACTATTGTTAGAATAGACCAAATTATCTCAATACATTCTTATCAACCCCAAGATGGAATAATTACTAATCCACTTGGTAAGTGATATTCAAAGAAAATGATTTTTTTAATGGATTTACATGAACGAGTAAAACATGAGAAAAAAGCGGCCCATTGACCGACCTTCTCCCCTTTAGAATCCAAAAAAATGAAAAGGGCCTAAAAACCTAGCCAAAGAAGCAATGCCACCACCAGCTAAGAAATACCGCTATTATAGTTAGCTGGAACAACAAATACGATACTAAACATAGAGTCATTCGAGTATTAAACAATAAATCCCCTAAGGAGACACCATTATCCGTTGTATAACTTTTTCTCTTGTATTTGTTTCTGTTTTTATTGAAGAGATAGATCATCTAAGTAGCAAAGAGATGATTATGTCATCCCTAACAACATGGTTTTTTGTTTCTTTCTCGTACCCAATGTTCATTTTATTTCCAAATTTAGCTTTTTAGCTAATTTTTCTGGCATTAATATTTGAGAAAATTTTAGTTAGATTCAGCTCAACATTTAAAACAACAATGAAGGTTAGTTCAGAAACCAAAAAAACTTTGACAATCTGTTGTATATTTCAATTACAAAAACCCTTGTCATGTCATTGGAAGCTTATGTAGCTGTTGTCAATATGGGATTCTTAATACATATTGGACACCACATGGATTATTTGAAAAAAAAAGGGGTTTTCACTTGCTCTCCCATCTCCCTCTATCTCTCAATCTCCTTCCCACTCTCTCACTCTCATAGTTGTCTCTCCCTACTTAACGATTGTGTGATTTGAGAAAAGAGTTTTACATTATCTGAGTCAATCTCTCTCGTTCTCTCTCTCTCTCTCTATCAATCTACCATTCTCCCTCATTATGTTTCTCGTTTAATCTCTCATTCTCCCTCGTTTACTCTCTTGGTCGATCTCTCCTTCTCCCTCTTACTCTCTCTCGGTTGATCTCTCCTTCTCCCTCAATCTCTATTGTTCTCTCTCATTTTCTTTCTTGCTCCCTCTCTCGTTCTTTTTTTCTTATTATTTTTTCTTACACACTTAACGGCATTAACTAGACCATATTAAAGAACATAAGACCAACTTGGTACAGTTCTAACTCCCTTAGCCCAATTTGATAAAAAATCACAATAAATTCTTGGCCATGAAATTTACACCAACTTTATAAAATTTTATCTTGATTATACCAGTTGTTGGTCTCTTAACTAACTTATAACTTGTATGATTTGATTAATACCATATAAGTTTCTGTGGAAAAAAAAAATCTAGGGAGGGAACAGGAGAAAGACTAAGGGAGAATGAGAGATCTACTGAGAGAGAGATAGAGAGAAAGATTTTGATTTGGTCGTAGACCAAAGCTTAGAGAGGGTGGGAGAGACAAAGGGAGCAGGAGAGATAGAGGGAGTGGGAGAGACTAAGGGAGTAGGAGATTGAGAGATAAATGGATCGACAAATAGATTTTTTGATTTTGATATATTTTTTTTGTTGTGTCTAACATGGATTAAGAGTCCTATGTTGGTAGTAACCACATAAGCCTCTGATGACATAGTTGGGCTTTTTATAATTTGAAATGTACAACCAACTATCAAAGTTTTATTAATTTATAAACCAACCTACAACGTAAGTTTAAATATATAGTCGCTCTAACCATAATTTTTCCTAAATATTTATTCTTTTTGTTTTTAATCTCTTCACATTTCTTTTTGATTTTTTTTCCAATAATGACATTACAAATTTTCTAGTTAATTCTCGTATTGAAGTCAAACAAAAAAATTTGATGAGAGTTGCTTGTAGTTCTAATTGATTTATTTCTTCCATTCTCCCAATCATGTAAAGTCTCTTCTCCCCACCTCCTTCAATTGGAAAAAGAAATACATTATTTTGTTTGCCATTGTTAATTCTTAGGTTGATCCGCATGCATTTTAATGGTATGATGGAATCTACTTCACTAAATTGCACCTATTTGCCATGAAAAGAAAAATATTTACATACTTTTGTAATCCCTCCCTCACCCTCATAAGGTTTCTTGAGCTATAGAGCATGCATCCTTCATTTATATGTCTCTTCCATTTTTCAGGGTTCTGTATTTCCTCTTAGTAGGGGTGTTCACAGTTTAGTTAACTGAACCATGGATAATTTTTGTAATTCAAATCGGTCCTATCGGTTTTTCTATTTCTCCAAATCAAAACCGAATTGGTATCACCAATTAACTGGTTCGTCGGTTTCGATTATTGATTGGTTTGGTTCTTTGGTTTTTTCAGTTTTTTATATTTATAATATATATTATATAAATATGTATAATATAAATAATAAATGGTATATAATATATTATGAATATTATAAAAATATATAATACATATATATTTATATATAATATATAGAAGATATATGACATATAATTAAAATATATATATACCAGTTGGTTCGATTAACCATCATTTTTTATAAGATAATCAAAAACCAAACTGATCCTTTAATTTTTCAAAAATATCAAACCAAAATTCAACCAATCGATTCAATTAACCGCATTTTCCAATTCGATTCGGTTTTTAAGTTTTTCATCGACACCCCTACCTCTTAATGTTACTTTCATCATTGATTTGTTTTTTTTTTTTTTTCAATTTTAGTTTTATCTAAATCTCAAGATCATTTGTTTCTAAAACTAATAATATACTTATCTAGCAAAAAATAAAACTAATAAGATACTCTATATATTTTATTCGTGGAATTTGAGAAGGGAGCTTTTGTCGGCTCGCCGGTTGGTGAGGAAACACAATGCCACGTCAAATGATTAGCATTGCAGTGAGGACGAAGGTTAGAGAGATGAAGAAAAGAGAGGACCGTTGACTGGAGGAGGCCACACTCACAAATGACAAATCAAATCGAGACACTTGGACTAGGCTACGGCAACCAACCTCAACTGCTTTTTCTTGAATCTTCTTATTTCCTTAGATGATGGCGTATTGTATGATCTCATCAACGACAGGGGACCACCGCTTGGTGTGGCCCACCGCTTTGGAGTTGGGACACCAGCTCCGGAATAAAGCAACCTAGCGGAGGGATGGCAGAGTATTCGCAGTTCAAGGTGGGTAGGTGGGACATGGGTGGATGGGAATGCATATTTTGATATTTGAGTATTCTGGGTGGTCCTGGCCCAGGACTCCGGCCCGGTCACAACTAGTTAGTCCCGTCATTCACTCGTTCTCCATCCGAATTGATGGGAGCGTGGATCGCCCTAGTTAAACCGCCACGTAGTTGACGACGTGGACTTACACTTGGCTGGGCAATGCAGTATGGCTGACATGGTGTGCTATCATTCGCCACATGCACTACAGACAAGGAGGGACACATGCTGAACATTAGGGGTGAGCATGAATCAGTTAAGTTTGGTTCGGTTTTACGATAAAATCTCGAATCTTCCTTCTAGGGATCGGTTCCAGGTTTTTAGAACTAGAACCAATCTTATGAAGGTTGATTTTAGAATCAGTTATGGCCTTAGTGGTTTTGGAGTCGGTTCCAAATACCCGTGGAACGTGTTATTTCTTTACTCCCCTCATTCGAAAAAAAAGAACATTATTTTTATTGATTAAATTGAATAATTTAATATGTGGATTATTATTATATAGTTAAAAACTAATAATAAACAATGCAAATAGAGTGTAAATCCCGGATCAATGTAAATTTGCACTCTAGCTCACTTTTGCCTGTGTTTGCCAACACTATATTTATGCATTGACAAATGATAGAAGACACATTTTCCAATGCATATTTATATTAATATTAATATAAAAGTACATCCATAAAAAAGAAGTAAATTTGCATTCAATTGGGCTTTTGACAAAAAAGGCATATGCTTTATTGGAATTCATGTTTGTATCCATTAAAATTAAAAACCTTATTGGTAAGAAGGTAAATTTGTTGGTGCAAAACTAACCCAAGTTTGCAATTTATATCGACCGTTTTACATTCTACGTATTTGCATTCACACTTATTTGCATTATTTCTAAATACAACCTAAATTTTGCAAATATCACCTTTTACATATACACATTTAATTATTAAAATGAAAACAAATGATCAAACAATTTAAGTAACTGAATGGTTATGTGAGACCATGGCCTTTGTAACCATGAGTTTTTGTGTTGAAATCTCCACACCCCAAAAGTATTTTGGGGTTTTATTTCAAGGCAAGTTCGATTACAAGGCAGATTCCACCAAGGTCGGTTCATTGGATCGGTCTAGGTAGAATAAATCCCTAAACCCTAGAACTAGCTTGAATGGGGCTTGGACCCTACCGTGTAACAAATTGAATAAGATCCATTCAAGGCCGATTCAAGATCAATTCCATGATAAAACCTATACATTTACTCACCCCCTAATTCCATTCGATTCTGGATAGAACCTATACATTTACTCACCCCCTCTGAACATCACCCAAACACCAATTTCCCCTTTTGTTCCATTTCTCGCATAAAAGGTTGAGTAACAACTCCTAAGCCTCAACAGTCAACAGCTTTGGGGACACGACACATGCCCCTCAAAGCAAGGAGCACAATGAAACTTCTCATAGGTATTTAAGAGCAGGCAGTCCAATATACATCTCTCTTCTCTTTTCAAGTTTCGGTGTTCTAGGTTTCTTGCTTTCTAGCTTTCTACTTCGTTCAATTATTGTTGATTTGTCTAAATGGTTAGACCTGGCCAACTTATCCTTTCCCTTTATTGAGCATCGGAGTGGCTCTCCTTAGAGAACTACCTTAGTGTGACGGTCTAACACAGGCTTAGCCTTGCCTACGCTTGGCAGGCTTACGTTAGGGACATGCCCATCATTTTCGCATGTAAGATTTTTGGGAGAACTGATGTCGTCTTCAGGCAGACCACCAGAAGCTTAACGTACTCTTTGAGGAGGGGTGGTCGACCTCCTTGGGTGCTTAACCTTGGCACTCCTAGACCTTCATCCCCTTGCGGGGCGGCCCTGGTTAACGGCTAGCATGGCTACCAGGGTTCCTAATGGGCGCACACTTGCTCATGGGGACAGTGTTGGACCGGCACTGCACTGCCGATACTCAAGGGAGGCTTGGCATGCGGGCTTGGCTCAAGCACGTCCCTTCACCACGGCAGTCCCTTGCCCAAGCTGAGTGAGCTACCCCGTTACCCTTGGCGCACGGGTGTGTTCCGGCCCAAGCGGTTGCCTATCATCATGGCACACAGGTGGCTGTCATCATCGGCCTTCTGGAGACCCATCACATCGGTGCCAAGTCACCTCATCGGCGCATGGTCGCCTTGCATTATGGTTGTCCCCTTTAGCACGTAAGCGGCGCCTCCCATGGACCGGTCTGAGCTAGGAGAGTGCCCCGGCCATTGGACTTGAGGTCATGATCCAATGCTACTGACTTTGGTGGAGCCATCCCATCGGGCAACTCCTAGCCTCTATGCGTTATAAAGGCTTGTTCTGGCCTGCCTTGGCCAGGACGCCGCACGGGTTCTTCCGCTGCAGAACTACCCCCGTGACATCAGATTTGAGTCCAGATTTAGTGGATTCTTAGGTTCATAGGGTGCACGAACCCTTCAATAGGAGGCATGCACATCGATTCCTTTGAACCAACCTTAACATAATGGGCGTTTAATGTTAACTTCTATCCGTCTGGTTGAACCAGACATTAAAAGATATAAAATGGAAAACTTTGTTCTGAACGATTTGAACTCTTCCTCCCGTTCTCCCATATCCGAGCCTAACACTGGCCAGTGAACTTGAACCTCAAACCTATCGAAGCTAGCGGTATCCTGTCAAACTCAACCTATCAAAATAAGTTCCAAAATCAGAGCAGGAGTAATACAAATGCCATGAGCAATGCACTCCTAATCGGTCCTCTCTACATGGTTTCTTTATCAGAACTTTACCCCTCACTACTGCTTAATTTGTCAACATACAAATGCCATGAGCAATACACTCCTAATCGGTCCTCTCTCCATGGTTTCTTTATCAGAACTTTACCCAAACTACTGCTTAATATGTCAACATTAACAAATGCCATGGGAAATAATAAAATGGTTATTTTCTGGTTGGTAAGTAACAAACGGAATTGAATTTGTTTTCCAAAATCCTGAAATTAATACATTCATTCCCTTTCACCCATTAAACAACGATTCGTGACTTTTTTCAAGGCACCGCCAGCCAAAAACTTTGTACTTGCAACAAATGCATTCGCCAATTTCGGAAGCATTGAAAGAAATTAGTAATAAGTGATGTTGCAAAGATGAAGAAGAAGAAGAAGAAGACAAAAGGAACCTACCGCCGGTTTATTGTTTCCATCAATTGATTCCACACCATCAGATGTCACTTGCACATGAATATCGTCGGTGGCCTGCTCACTGATTAGGGCTAGGGCTCAAATGAGAGGTTTTTCTTTTTTCAAAAAAATGGGAGGAAAGTTCGAATGAAATTCTAAATTTTAAAATGAGATCTTTTATTTTTTATCTTTTGTCTTTGACGGATAGAAATTAACGGCAAACACCCATTATGTTGAGATTAATTCAAAAGAATCGACATGCACTTCTCCTGTTGGAGGGTTCACATGCCCCATGAACCTAGGGATCCACTGAATGTGGACTCGTTCTATTCATTCAATTCATCACCATACTTTATTTGTTGCTCATCCACCTCAACTCAGACATCATCACAAATAATTTTAAATGATATCTTGAATCTTGAACAAATGATCGATTAGGACTCATTTAGAATTTGAAATGTTCACGAATAATTTAATTGAAAGCTCATACAATTGTAGTTAGGAATTCACATTGACACACCACATGCACATATCAGTGTGCATGGGGAACATTTTCCTAAATTGTCATTGAGAGATATTCTCAATACACGGTTGTTGCCTCTTATGTTTCCTTATCCCGAAAAAAAACATAACCAATCAGGTGGCAGGTGGGTATTCGTGGTCGAAATTCATAGCAGATTTTGCCTTATCAAAGTTCTTCAGATTATCCGATATCATATTTTTTCAAACATTATAGATTTTTATTTTTGCCTTAGTAATATGAATCGACAAAGGAAGATTTTAATATGAATCTATTTTTAATGAAAAATATTTATGATGACGGAAATACATGATAAAGCCTTTGACCAATCAAAGCCCATTGATTACCAAAAACCACTTTTGGATATATGCTTTTTCCGCATCATAGCCGAATCTTGTATTAACATAAGTCTTGAGTTGCAAAGTATTTTATAGGGAAAAGTTTTAAAGGATTTTAATTATCCTGTTTTTGTTTTTGGTTTCAATAAAAAGTGGTTGAATTTGGACCGTACAAATTTGTTAACATAGATAGAGGGATGCAATCATGCATCCCATGTCATAAATTTAAGTCAGATAGCCTTTTTGGGCCGATGATAATTGAAAGAGACAATTTCCTCCCCACGATTTTCTTAATTATTTAAAAATTAATCTTCTATTAACTGCCTAGCTGGTAAGAGAAAATTGTGAATCACCTCTTGAAAAAAGTCACGTTCTGTACACCCGTGGGTCTCTTGGACGCGTGAACCCATTGTCAATGGGAGACTAATGGTCGACTACATCGTTTGGGTGAAAATAGACCAACATTAATAGGCCTTTAACCGTTAATAAAACGAGAAAGGCTTATAAGTTTATTAAAACTCTTCTCAGTTCGAACCTTCCCATTTTCTCTTTTTTCTTCCACCGAACTCCTATCCCATACACCGGCAAGCACACCACACCGGTCATCATCCATCGGCAGTGAGAGATCTGGCGGCACGTTTTCTGACATCCTCTTCCTCTTCTTACAAAAGTCTTCCTGGTTTTCTCTTTTCAACAAATAGAAGGTAACCCGAATCTCAACTCACAATGGAAACGACGTTTAACAGCATGAAATCACCAACATCCAGCAGATAGAAGTTTAATTGTCTTTTTGCTTTTAAGTTGTAATTATAAGATGGATTCAAGGTTCAAAAAATCTTATATGTCGGCTGATACATATCATTCCAGGATCTCTCTAATACGTCTCTATAGTGAGTGTATTAGGGGTCTGACCGGTTTAGGGGGTAAAGGAGCCTTAAACAGACCCCCTGAACCGCCTTTAAAAAAAATAAAAAATATATATTAATTCACCTAATATGCCCCTACTGACATATCAGATATATCGATATTTTAAACCTTCATAAGATCTATGTTTTGACATCCCTGAGCAATTACTTCTTATAAATATATTGTGTCATCTTTACTGAAAAGGTTGGTATTCATTAAAAAAAAAAGAATTGTTCCCTTAGATGATGGGACTCTACTGGTACAGGTGCAAAGATATTATGAGCCTAGAATTAGCTTGTGGAACGAACAGATGCTGATTTCCATATACTGAGTTTCATTTTGTTTTTTCATTTAACTTAGATTGCCTATTTGAATAAATGCTCAAAATTTGTGAAAGATATGTTTGGTTGGATTACAAACAAAGTTAAACCATTCAAATGGCTACAAATAATTAACAAGAGCTCGGAAATAAAGCTACTTCTGGGCGTTTGGTACCCAGGTTAATCAAGGTGTCCTATCGTCCATTAACGCTAACCTGTATGAATATCAATTGGGGTGTTTTGAGTTAATTGGTTAATCCATCAACATATTCAAGTATAATTTAATTGGTGAAGGCAGAAAATTCTGAAACTCTTATTTGGGCTCAAAGGATACATTCGCTTAGGAATCTGGATAGTGAGAGTATGTACAGTCACACCATTCCCATTAATGAATCCATTACTATTTACTAACACGCTAGGGAAAGATATTTCCTCGTCCAAACATTCGTTCAGGTTAACCCTAGCACCTATTGAAAATAGAAAGAACAAAACAAAATATTAGGTTTGTAAGAAGAAGAGGAAGATGATGATGATGAGAAGAAAAGGAAGAAGATGTACGGATTAGAGGACAGACGATTTATCTCTTGTTGCCGGTGGCTTCGTCGTTCACGGGGGCACCGGTGAATTTCTCTTTGTTGGAGGTGCTAGGGTTCGAAATGAGTATATGTGAAGAGAAAATAAAAATTTTTGTCCTTTTGTATTCGGTTGACGGCCAAACCTACGTTACCGTTACACATTCTGCACTCGTTTGACGTGATCAAACGTGATTGGTGGGTGCACCCACGGGTGCATAGAACGTGGACTCCTAAAAAAAATACTGCCATATTCATTCAGCAACAATCTCACTCACACCCGGTTTGATTCTATTGTTCATTAGGCATTTATAGACCATTCCACTTGGTCCAATTCAGCCATTATCAAAAGGCCCCTTAAAATTAGGAGTTCATATTCTTACGCTAAGGCAAATGGTTATGGTGGATTCCCTTTAATAAAATGAATGAAATCAAATTAAAGCAACGCCGAACCTAAATCTACAAAGGGTAGGAATAAAGATAGTAGTCTCAACCTATGCTTTCCTACTCTCGGCTTAATTTGCTGGGTGAGTTGGATTACGCCATGCAGCCAAGTCCAAAACATTCTTACGTCTTGTTGGTGATTTCTATCGCTAAAATAAATTTAAATTTGGGAGTATGGTTATTTGAGTAATCACTTATTTTGGGTTGGGGCCACATTAATAAACACTTATTTGAGAAGCCTAATTTTTAAAATTATTTTTAAGCGTTTATTTCTTTTTTTTTTTGGCCTATTTTGACCCACATATAATTTTAAAATACTTATACTACCCCCATTTTAAATAAGCGCCTTTTCACCAAATGCTCACATGTGGCACTTATTTTTCAAATAAATACCCCCAAACACGACCTAAGTATTTATTGGATAAGTGCTTATTTACTAGTGTTTGGTGAAAAAGTGCTTATTTCAATCTTTTAACACCCACCCTGAGTTCAGCTTTGGTCAAGGCAATGTCCTTTCCAACAGTCTTTACATCCTTGCATTTGCATTGGGAACATCTTCATACTTATGTGTTTTATTTTATGGGAAGATATTCCTGATGCAAAGTTGCAAGAGACTGTTGGGATGATGTGAGCATTGGCTTGCCCTGACCGAAGCCAACCCCCAATCCAAAAAAAAGGATTGACGAAGATGGTTTGGAAAAGTAATAAGTGCTTAAAAATAATCATTTTCTTGAATGCTTATTCAAATAAACTTATTTTCTTGAATAAACATTCGTTAAGATTTGGGGCTTATTTCCCAAACACAAATAACTGCTTATTGATCATTCTTAATCCTTTGAACTGGGGATTAAAGATAAGAACTCCCAAACGGGGGCTTAATTCCCATTGTCTTTTAGCCGGTCACGATCCTTGAACCGGAGACCCTAGTGATTACTAATTGGGAGTGGGTGGGGTGGAGTTACTAAACTAGCCAACTATATCTTTATGGGTTTACATGGGGGCATGTTTGCACATTGACCCATCACACAACACACATCGGGAGGACGGGTGGATAGGGTGAATAAATGAGATTGTATTGCTAAAATCTAGAACTGCTTTATGCTTGGACTGGAACCATCTGTCTGATAAATTAATTAACAACATATGCCCTTTCATTGTTCGTCGAATGTACCAAGTCGTATTTGAATCCAATTCATCCAACCGAAAAAAGAAAATGAAGACTGCAGAGGCATCACGATGATAGGCTTGACTGTTTATGAATGGATTGGAATCTGGTGACTGGTCCCAATTCCCAAAGAGAAATGAAGAAATCATGACAAGTGAGTAAGAATGAACGATGAAGTTAGAGGTAGTCGGTGCTGTTGGTTGAATAAGGGCAACGTAGATTGTCAATGGTCATAAGGAAGAATGTTGAGAATGTAACTAGGTATTTGGCATTGGTGCTGAGAATATTACACAATTTTTTCATAAAAATGATGTTGGGCATATGGAATTGTAAATATTAATTTTTAGAAAACAGTGCTTATTTTTTTATAGTAACTGGTGCTGTCATATAAACTGGTTGCAGCAACATTTTCAATATTAATCTATATTATCTAAGATGCCACATCATTGCACCACTGATGGCAATATCATATTTTCCCAATTTTCAAGGCATCATTGCTTCTTGCTCAAAAAACAGCATAGAAAACAAATATCACCTAAGTAGGCATAGGTGCTGACCTGCTGCAAAGCCGATCAACCAACCCACCCAAAGTGACGCCACTCCTATCGGAATGGAGATGTACAGGAACTCACTCGGGCTTTTATGAACAGTTGAGACCAAAAAGAAAAAAAGAAAAAAATCCATCAGTGCAGTGGAATTTTAGAATTGATTCGTGTTGATTTTTATGGACCTTCCATTTTATAATTATTATTTTTTAAATCCCAATTCCCATATGAAGTGATGCAACGGAACCCAGAATAAATCTAGGAGATCAAATGGATGAACTGATCAAAGCAATGGGTTCCTGTGTGAAATCCATAATTTACTCCATGCTTTTGATTTTTCCTTGTTGTAAAACAGAGTTTGCCGTTTGAATTAAATCTAAATATTTTTGCAAAATGAATGGGGGTAACGATGGAATCACTCGGGGGTCCTGGTTGCTGCATGTGGATATACGGGGAAAAGTGGCAACTGGCAAGTGAATCTCTAGGTTAGTTCTCAATCTTTCATTTCCAAAAAAAAAAAAAAAAGGAAAACAGAGGGAAGACTTCAGCACAATCCCATTTTTCGACAAATTGGAAGCCTTTAATACTTGCTTTAATGAGAAACCTTTCAAACATGAACTCAACAAAATAAATCAGCGATACACAATAAAATATCAATTTAAAACCCGAGAAATGAGAAGCCCAAACAAAGCTTCTGTGCTGATGATACATTCGACTCATAAAACTTATATTTTCCAATCCAATCATCCCTTCATTTATTCTTCTGTTTTTTGTGTCCCTCCACTTGCACGTTTGATTTGAATTAATGACCACAAATACAGAGGTAATCTAAGAAAAATCCAGGCTTTCAGATACTTCCAATACAATCATCAATGCATCTCGAATTTTTACTAAGCTCATCTCTTAAGAATTAAGCAATGTATTTGCTTTTACTCACACACATTACCCTAGGCTCCAATTCACCTCCAGTGTAATCTGACCACAGTTTGCAGTAATTTTCAACAGAATTTAGGATATGAATGGCCGAAAGGGAGGACTAAAGCAGCTGTGGCCCCGAGTTGGCACTGGGAGCTTGGGCTAAGCTGGCTCGAATTGACCTTTTCTTTTATCTTAGGCTTGCGTTGACAATAAATGCTGCTGATCATGTTCATCCCCCTTTCAGTTTCCCAGAGGAGAGCTACCCAATCTGTGAAGAAGAGTACTGGCTTGCCTACCGTCTACTGAGGTATGAAGTTAACAAATTGTAATAATTTATTTCAAAATCTGGTAGCTGTCTATGGTTTTCTTTAAACACTGAGTACACATTACCAGTAAAGCCAAAACTGATCAAATTGACTGACTGTCCATGATATATTCAGCCAAATTGGCTTCTTGGGAATTCGCTTGGTTTTTCTTTTACTGCGTTTGGTTTTGCAACTCAACCAACCAAGTGACAAAAAAAAAATCAAGAGACCCATTTTGATCGTCACTGAACTAAACCACATTGATGGAGTTTATGCCCTCCCCAACCGACTTCCTTACATCCAAGCAAAGTTCTAGCAAGTACTCCATGGTGCCAACCTATTGACTAGCCTCCACCTGCCCATGGCTTGCTTTGATGCTCATCCAATATTCTTCTGTAACTAGCCATATCCAGTACAGGGCATCTCCTACACATATCCTGAAAGAGCTTCTCAGCTTCAGATACCTTCCCCTTCCCATGCAACTCCTTCACAAACACAGAAAAGCTCTGAAGATTGATCACAAAGCCTTTCTCCATCATCTCACAGAACATACCCATCGCCATCTCAACATCGCCATCCTCACAGTAACCCTCAACCATGTCACTATACATAGAGGCATCAAGGTGATGGCCTCTTTGAAGCATGCCAGCAACAAGGTCTTCAACTTCTCGCATCCTATCTCCAAGCCGACATAGGCTACAGATCACTGTGTAATAAGATAAGAAGTTGGGAGAGCAACCCCTCCAAGGCATTTGCTTTAAAACATCAATTGCAAGGTCGAGCTCCCCAGAATCACACAGCGCTCTGAGAAGTGCATTGAAAGTGGAGACACTTGGATTGACCCCTCTCGCCTTCATCTCATCTAGAAGTGCCATGGCATCAGCTAATTGCCCCATTTTGCAGTATTCGTTAATAACCACTCCATACGATTTAACATCAGGTTTCACCCCAAGACTGATCATCTCCTTGAGATGTTTGACAGCATCATCGGATTTCCCTGCTATGCAATACCCCTTCAACAGACTTGTATGGGTTGCAATGTCGTCCTTGACACCATTTAATCTCATCTTTGTCATCATCATCTTTGCCTCGTCGATCTTTCCGCTCAAACATAAACCATTGATCAGTGAATTGTAGGTGATGACATTTGGCTCGCAGTTCCGTCTCACCATCTCATCCATGCATTGTTTTGCCTCACCCAACTCGCCCCTTTTACAGTATCCGTCGATCAAAGTCGTGAATGTGACCGCATCGGGAATACAATCCTTGCCAGCTATCATAAGATCAAAAATCTCTCGTGCATTTTCCAGGAGCCCCTTCTTACAGAATCCGGAGATAATGGTATTGTACGTAATCAAATTGGGCTTACAGAGCATTCCATCGAACACCTTTTTTGCATTGTCAATCATACCCAACTTGCAGAAACCCCGAATCATCGTCGTGTAAGTCGAGACATCAGGTTTCACTATGTCCTCCTTCAGAATCTGATCGAAGAAAGCTCTAGCTAGATCTATGCGATTCGCTCTTACCATGACCCCTAAAATGGCATTGTACGAGTACAAGCACCGACCTGATTCGATCATCTTGGCGCGGTGAAGCCAGTGGATCGCACCTCTGATGTCGCCACGGTCTCCATAAGCCTTGATGAACTTGGCAACCATGGAATCGGAGAGTTTATTTGATGATTCAAGAAGAGCTAAAGCTGTAGAAAACATGCTGTGGGAGATGAGAAGGTCGACCATGGCGGAGTAGCAGCGCTGAGTGTGGGAGTAGTTGTTAGGGTTAGGGTTAGGATTTGAGGCCCAGCGGAAGAAGAAGAGAGCGTTGTGAGGATTGGTTTGGAATTTGACAACTTGGATCACCAAATTGGGATTCAAGTATGGTGTGAATTGGTCGAGAGGAGAAGAAGCGAGATTTGAGGAGTTTGGGTTTTGAAGGTTGAGAGAATGAAGGACGGAGGAGATGGACTCTACCAGGGGAACAATATTATAACTACTATTAAGATTTCGAGCTGCCACCGCCATTGCTGCTGCCGCCGGTGGCTCCCTCCAGCTCCGAATTACGATTGCACTTGAAAAACCAAGAAGTAGGCGGTTAGTGCCGTTGCATCCCGGAAAATCTGCGGGGTTTTTGAATGAAATCCAAAATCTAATCGAATTTCTGCCTAATCACGACCGTCCGATTTACAGATCCAGTTTCCCTTTAATTAACCTAGGACTTGCCAAAAGATCATCAGACGGCAAGAAATCCACAAACACCAATAAACGTCCGAACTTTGAATAATGCGTTTGTCATTTTGACTGTTCGACCAGATATTATTAAAATTTGAATGCATTTCAAAGTCGTGTAAATTAACGAACTCTGCATATCTGGAGGGAAGAACCTGACCGAGTTTCCCAGTGAAAGATATCTTCAGCACTTGTGCTTGGTCATTGGAGTTGAGGTGAAGTTCTTCTCTGTTCAAAGACCTGGAATACATGGTGGTGGCTCACGAAAGGTTTCTTGGGGACTGCTGAGATCTTATCTGATCCTCCATTTTGGTTGGTTTGCTGTTTAGAAGATGACAGCGTGTAGGGGTTTGTGTTCTGTTTGTTCTGGTTCTTGTGGTGTTGGTTGGTGTAGTTGGGTGTGGTTTGTTCTGCTCTGATCCTTTGGTTCAATGGCATCTGTTTTCTACCAAGAAAGAATAAATAAATAAATCATCTTTATGGTAATCAGAGATAGATAGCATAGGACGCGTAGAATTTTAATCGTCATAACTAATACAAAGTTTAGATCTTGCTGAGACGAGATTAATGTCTGATCAGAAATTATATTTAGGTATTCCACAATCTAATAAATAAACATTCCCTCCCATTCAATCTGCCTCCCGTCCATGTAGTTTGCTCCTTGTTCTGTATTCCAGTCGTTATTATGGCATTGGAGGAGGCGGAGAACTGTAGTGATAGTCTGGGGAAGGATGATGCAGCAACGGCGGCGGTGGGGGCGACTTGCAGGTGACATACGGGTAAGGACTAAGGAGCCCATTTGTGTTTGTGGGGGGTGCTTTGACGGTGGGTGAGGAGATTTAGACTTATGCACAGGCGGAGGCGGAGGTGGTGATGAGATATTGTTGCAGACGTGATGAGGAGGTGGTGGTGACATGTAGTTGTGTATGGGTGTTGGTGGCGGAGATTTATACGTATAATATGGGGGAGGAGGGGGAGATTTGTATGTGAACCACGGGAGAGAGTTGTCAATAAAGGTAGTTCCCTTGGCCTGAAAACAAGAGCAGAGGAAGAGAAAGATGAAAGAGAGGTAAAAGAGAAGAGAGTACAACAGACCCACGACTCTGATCGACTTTGGAGGAGATTGGGCTCACTGGTGCTTTATATATATAACAGCTCTGCTCTGTTGGCTGTTGCACTGGACAACAAGAGGCGCACTCGTTAAAAAAGACTTTAGGCTAGAGCGGTGGTAGTGGATAATCGATAATTGAGTTGCCTTCACTTTTTCTTGTTGCAGAGCTCACCAAACAAGATGATGATGATGATAACTCGATGAGGAATTTTTGTTCCCCAATACCAATGGAACGCAAAGAAAAAAAGGCGTTATTCAGACATTTTGTGAAAGTAGGGTTTGTTAACAATTACGTAACCCCCGAAAAATGCAATGAACGCCAATAGAACCCAAATCATGATCTTCTCTCGAGTCTCGACCGACCTAGCACCACTTAAAAATCAAGGGATAAGTAGACTGCACCCCTTAAATCAAAATGGTAGCCGTTCTAGGATTCTAGCCTTTAAGATATATGCCGCTGGCTGCTACCTTCTTAATGGGAGTGAGAGTACTGGAATTTTCTCTCTGGGCAACAGGCCCGGCTTGTTTGCAGTGCAATTTTGTATGAGAATCCAAATGATTTTGAGTGCAAGTGTTGGCTTTTCGAGTGAAATAAAGCCTAAAGCAGCATAAAGTGAAACCCGACCATAATTTGTATTCTTCTCATTTGCAATCTCGTGCATTTATTGTAGGTCAAATGAAATTTTACTGCAGTACACAACCCTGTATTGCTGTTTGGGGGATGGTATTTCAGTAATTCAGTAATTCAGTAATTCTGTTCTCTATTAACTTACCCATTATACCGTCCATGTCTCCGGATTTTTGAATCCGAGAGAGTGTGGAAGTCTATATTTTATGTTAGATATAGCATAAAACTAAATGCCAAATATCAAATCACCTTCATCAGTTCATCGAATAAATTCAAATTTGAACAAATGGATATCATTTGCGACCCTAGTTTAATTTGACAAACATAACTTGCAACGAGACAACAAAACAAAATGAGAGAAGGTCCCAGCTAACATTCTGGTAAAAGTCTCTTCATTGTTGAGGTACAGATCAAATCATAACTTAACCCGGGTTAAAGAGATTTAAGGTAGGGATGCCAACTTTTTCCCATTTTCCCAATTCCCATGGGTGATAATTCGCTCCAAATGGGACGGAGATGGGGATAATTTCCCCCCACCTGGGGGAAGGGAGAATAGGGGGCGGAGACAGGGTAAGAACGGAAAGAGCACTCCCCATCCTATGGACCCCGATCCTACTAAATATATATGTATATATGTATGCATATGTCCATATATTAATATTTTTAAAAATATGTTTAAGTGAATTGTAAATTTTAATTATTTTATTTTTATTCTTTAAATAAAAGAAAAATAAAAACAAAATGATTAACATTATAAAAACTCACAGGAAATGGAAATAACCTTATCCCAATTGGGGGTGACGTGGTCGGGAACAGGGATGTGGATTTTCACAGGGTCAGGATATGGCTCCCCTCCCTGTCCCGTCTTGTTGCCATTCCTAGTTTAGGGATTTGAGGAAGGGCTGCCGCTGTTGTGTTTGCGTAACAATTTCCCAACCCAACCTCCAGATTAACAATATTCGCAATCCACAAGAAACAGTTTCGTCCTAAATCATGGACACGTCACTTAAAGCATCATGTACACACCCAATCACTCGGCATAAATTTTTGCCATAAGACTGGTGCATCTTTTGTTGCTCCTGGGTTACTTCCAGATTACTTTCATCAGGAGGTAAATCAAAAAAGTGTGAAGTTGCATCTGAGAGCAAACAAGCATTATGTCAGAGTAGGGAAGACCGGTATAGAGCTTCCAAATTTTACAAATACAAAAGGAAACTGGTAGACAAAGCAACTAATGTTCCGATGGCTCCAAACGGTGACGCAGAATTATTGATCTTCAACCGAGCACTGGATTTCTCCTCTAAAAATCGACAAATCATCTCTGAGAAGGGTCATTTACAAGCACCTTACAGCCACTGGGTTTGGCTAGCTGGGGGGTTAGAAATCCCTTCCTTTGTATGGCATTTCCTGTACAGAACAAACCACCGAAGAGGGATTTCCAAGATTGTTCAACCACAAGCTAGATAAGTAAAACATCTCATCCAACAAATTTCAGATAAAATAAAACAAAAGCAGATAAACTAGCATCGACAAGCATCATTGATGAAGACTAGATGTTCATTAACATGAATCGAACATCAAATGAAGCATCACTTGCCTAGAGGCTTAAGCCTTGCCAAAATACACTATATAAAATGAATTGTCAGTGTTGGGGAATGTATGTTGCAAAAGGCTAAAGCTAAATGGAAACACATGCATCAAAACTCAAATTACATTGCAAATCAAGTGGTCAAAAATCCAGAAATGACAGGTAAGCATTCAAAGGGGCGTTTCAATCCTCTATTAGAATACTAATATACAGTTTATGGCTTCAGCCGAGTATCCTGTTCAAACCTCTGTTGCATAAATACTCTTGAATTTAATTCAATGATCACAAATAACTGCTCATTCTGGTGGAAATGCTAGCTACTAAATATAGGAACCATGTCAAAATATTATGAAATTAAGATTTTTTAATGTCAAAAACAATTCTGATAAAACAAGAAAGATGCAAATAGACAAAAATGCACATTTTTTGAACATTCCACTCTATCTAGTGCCATGATAATTGATCATCTTACTGTCAGATGAAAATATAATTTATTTTTGCTTTAACTGATGTTTGGCATAGATGATGATTTCCCAGAAATCAGCACCATCGGTGATTTTTATCTTGTTTGGTTGGCTGAATATGCCGATTTCTGGGAAATAAGCTAAAAATTGATTATTGAAATCAGCCCTTTTCAGGGATCACTTTTTCTGGTGATTTCCTGATTTTTTTTAACTGATTCCAATTTTTTGAGGATGACATGGCATCCAACTATTTTTAACTCATTTCCTGATTTTTAACTGATTCTGATTTCCTGATTTTGAATAATAATTCTAATACAAAATTAATCAGCCCTTGAAAATCAGTAACAAACAGACTCAAAGCCAATTTCTGAAAAATCAGCTTACATGGCATAAATGATAACAAGCAACAATTTTTTTTATGTTTTTTCAAAAATCACTATTCCAGAAATCACCGCTTTCTGGATAATCAGCAAGGAGAAATCATCATCGACACCAAACATAACCTTAATATGAAGCCTTGGTTTTACGATTTTTGTGTTTTATACCACCATAATTATTTACTCTTTTTAAGAATCTAAGAGATTGAAAATAATCTCATGAGTCATAATCACAAGAGAAATTATCAGTCCTAACAAGAAAACTCGACTTTGATGAAATCGAAGCAAGAGAAAATAGTTATAGGCATTGGCCATCCTAATGTGTGATTGGATGATATTTCTAAACATACAGACTAAAATACTACATTTATAACACCGAGTACAGTTCAACTGGAATAACATGAAACATATTGAATCATTTAAAAACACTTGATATGTCAATTATTTATACAACAATCATGTAGAAAATAAAAATTTGCAATAAGCCTTCTAGATTTGGAGAATGAAGTAAAACAAATTTTGGTTTCAAAATTTGTATTCAATTCTCATATTTTAACAAAATCATGTGACATGCTCACGAGGTCACACCTCTACTTCTCATTTGAAAGAATCGGGATTTTCTCCTCACAGAGCACACCTCACACTGACCTCACAGCCCTATCCCACTGTGTATTGCGAACATCTCTCTATAAACAACATAAAGTATGGGAGATGTGCGGCTGGGAAGTGTTGTGAGGAGTGCTCTATGAGGACCATATCTGGACTCCATTTGAAAGAGGCATGTAACTAGCACCAAATAAGGCATGTTTTCATAGTTACACCTTGTCAGACACTGGTAACATCTTTTTGAGGCATGCACCTTTTTGAAGCAAGGCACAATAATACAAAAAAAAATGCAAAAAAAAAAACAGAAATTTCAAAAAATGCAAAAAAAATCAAAAAATAATAAACAATAATATTAATAAAAATATAAACCAAAATTTTAAAATAAATGTTTTAAAAAACCTATTATCTAAAATTAAAATACATAAACATAACATGTAAAGCGTATTCAAATGAGAATTTAAAAATAAAATCAAACATATAAAGCATTTTCAAGCATGTAAAACCCACAATCTCTTTTTTTCCTCAATTGTATTACTTCAGGCAGTTATTGTGATGTAAAACATATTACATTCCTGATTCTACGTGCCACCTTTGTGCCACGCCCCTCAAGGCAAGCCCAAACAAGTCCATGTTAGGGTCTTAAATTCTTAGTTGTCACAAAAAAAAAAGATTTTATAATTTTAATTGCTTTTTAAGAAGATATTTTAGGATGAATGAATGAACACCATTATCAAATAGGGGGTCCAATGGAATTTGCACCAATATCATAAATCAGCGATTTAAAAGGCACGCCTCACCATCTGAAAGGGCTGTGCCTAGGACCTAGGCGAGGCTCAATATCGTAAATCAGTGTTTTAAAAGGCACGCCTCACCATCTGAAAGGGCTGCGCCTAGGACCTAGGCGAGGCGCATACCCTAAAATGTGCCTCACCTGTGTGCCTGAGGTGTGCCCTTTAAATCACTGTTTTGCCATATTGGTGCAAATTCCATTGAAGACCTGTCAGCTCCAAGAACAGCAACAGGCTTTTATTCTAGGAGAATACCTGGACCTTCCAAAATAGCAATCCATGGGTGCAATTCATACAAAGGACATACAAATTACTAATGCTTATGGTAAGAAAGCGGTCTTACAGGGGGATAGCTTGGCATGTACAAAACTTGTCTAGGATGACCAAGAATCATCTGCTGTCCATACTGCCAAAATGAGGAAAATGATGCACACAATCATATTCCGCAACTTTGATGTTTATATCAAACTGATAGGTAATAAGAAATGTCTAACAAAGATCCTGGCAGGAAGTTGAAATAGCATAAAATTTCCATACCAGAGGTGCACTTGGATGGATATATGCCTGAGGTGATTGAATTGGTGCAGCCTGTGGGTTATAAATAACAGGTTGGTGTCCATATGAAGGTGGAATCTGCAAACATTGTGAAAAAATAAGCATCTTAACAAAAGAGAGATAAGAGCTGGAAAAAGAGGACAATCATATCGACAATAACAAAAAGTATTAGCATTGACTCATTTCAAGTATGCCGTGCATAACTCAATTTCAAGTATTGACCTTAGTGCCCCAATTCATGGAACTTGGATTACAGATGAAAGGATGCCATGGATTTATGGATTTGAAAACAAATTAATCTCTGCATTATATCAGTTTTAGGAACACGATTTGACTTCAAATATGAGGGATATGGATCTTGCCCATGCATAATTTGGGTAAATGAAAAGGAACTTTGTTCAACAAAAGGATGCCATGCAAAAGTGTTAAAGCGGAAAATTCAAGTTTAGTTGAGAGATGAGAATTTAGCAAGTGTGGATTGAGAGAGAAATCCTAATGCTGTCAGAAGGTTCAAAAGTCAAAAAAGTAAAAATAAAGTTAAAGAGCTATTGAAATCTCAAAAGTTGAAAGGGAGTTTGTTTGATGTTGGACACTTGGACCTAATAAGAAGGTGAAGAAAGCTAGGAAGATTAATTTGAGAAGTTTAGGTGAACATATACGAGAAGAAGCAGGAGATTCAAAGCTGAAAGGATTCACCCAGTTTTTCATGTCTCGCATCTCAAGAAAGCAATTGGCAATCATATCTCTTCTCCCGTGATTCCTTCCACTCTGTCAGCTGATATGGAAATGCTGGCGGAACCTGCGGCCGTTCGGTGGGTGCGTCCATCCACTATGCCTGGTGTTACTGGTTCGGAAGTGCTTATCCATTGGCAGGACCTGCCTGATTTTGAAGATTGATGGGAGCCTTTTGACTTACTTCGCGACCAATTTCCTCATTTCAACCTTGAGGACAAGGTTAGACTTTGGGCGGCGGGTAATGATAGGCCCCCAATTAATTTTACATACACCAGGAAGGGGAAAGGTCATATGGCGGCCAAGGGGAAGAAATAATTGAACGTGGGGGAATTTTTGGCTGGAGGGAATAAGGAGAGTTTTTGTGGCATTTATAGCTTGTCAGTTGAGAATAGGAAGAGTATAGAGCATTTAGCATTTATAGCTTGTTAGTTGGGAATAAGAAGAATGGGACATTTATATTTCGGCCAGCTGGGCATTTATTATGGAAGGCAGTTATGCTGTAAGGTGTGTATAAGAAGGGGCTTTGGGGGATGAAGAAGAAAGACTTTTGATGAGTACAGAATTCCCTTGACCCCTCTATTTGCAATTTAATAAAGAAAATTTGACAAATTGTGTGCCTAGAAAAAAAAACAAGGTATTCCTTTGGATATTAACCAAGACAATCTCTCAACGAAAAAAATGCTCAATGACAGTTGATTAAATATTAATCTGAATTGTCGCTCTTATGGAGAAATGGAGGATAGAAACCATGTTTTTTGTTAAATGCCAAGTGACTAAAGAAACTTGGGGAATATTGGACCTTAATCTAGGAGCCTCTGGAGTAAACTTAGAGACTAATCTTGTGGGGTGGTTGGATACCATTCTAAGTTCTATGGATGATTTGAAAAATCAGGGCATGTGGGAAAAATCTGCCTTCTGCCTTTGGTACCTTTGGAAAAATAGGAATGATATGATCTTCAACAACAAATCGATCCCCCCTCCAATGAGATCATTTCAATGGCGCTAGTCAAGATGAATGAATATTTCTAAGCAAGCATCCCTCTCTCAAGCCCCTCCCCTGGCCTCTTAGGTGAGAAAACTTGGATAAAAATGGACCCCCAAGCCTGGGCATAGTCAAAATTAAATTTGATGCCTCTACAAAACAAAACATTAGGAGTCCCTATGGTTGCATTGCTAGGAATCATTTGGCCCAAATCCTGATGACAGAAATGGATTTTTTGGGAACTTTGACTATCTCCAACGTTAAACTCTAACCCAACCGCTGTGCAAGGCCCACCCTCATAATTTGTTCTTTTACTAATTATCAATAAAGTTACTGTTACCATTCAAAAAACTAAAAAAGATAATTTATCACCTGAAGGAAAAAAAGAAAAAAAAAACAACAAAACCCCAATTCCAAACAACATAGTACAACACCCACCCCAAGAAACAAGACAACAACTGTCCAAGAGAGAGAAAACAACTCCCAACCCAAAATCTTAAAACAATACCTACAATTTACAAAGAAATCATCCACTCACCCCTAGGACAAAGAGCTAAATGAACTCTACATGGAACCTTTACTCCACCTACAAGACCACACAACACTTAATTCACAGAATAAGCTTCTTCTTGTGTACTATTTTATTTTATAATCGTTAAAAATTTATTAAGTGATTTTAAAACTGGTTAATACAAAAGGGTCAGTTCCAATCTCCACAAGTTACATGTGCTACAATAGTGCCCAAAACAACTGTTGCCTATATACCCCTTGTTTTACTAGGGTATCAGCCATCCCATTTGTAGTCCTTATCCAATTGAAAGTAATGTTCATCCCTGGGTAATTCTATCTATTTCCCTAAACTGATGCCTATAGATCCTTGGCAATGAACTGTTTATTGTTCAAAATCTGGGGAACAGCCTCCCCATATGTGCAGAGGTAAGGCTGCGTACATCTGTCCCTCCCCAGACCCTGCATTGGTGGGAGCCTTGTGCAAAAGAATGAATTATGTACATCATCCTTTGCATCCCAATTATAGGTGGGCAAGAGCCACCAAACCCCCAATTACCATCTTACAATTGAGCTCAAATCTTAAATTCCTAAAGGAATTTATGATGAAATCAGTAATTTTTATAAAAATCCCCTTGACCAGGTGTTACCGTGTTACTTAGGTGCCATTTGATTGCACTTTTTTGAGGTCTGAATCTGAAAATGCTATTTTTCAGACCTCACACCTTGTTTGGTTGTACCTCTTAAACTGGGTCTGAAACTGATTTTCAGATCTGAAAATCATAGACCTTGGGCCGGCTCTTAACGCGCTCAGACACGTTTCAGAGCCAGCCCAATGTCCAAAATATCCTTACAATTTTTCGTAAATGACCCGAGTTACCCCTGATACCCCAAAGCCAGAAAACCTAAGCATTCGACCTCTCTCTCTCTCTCTCTCTCGTCTTCCCACCGCCACCGCCACCACCTTCGCTCTCGCTCTCGCTCCCTCTCTCTCCCTCCCGTCTTCCCACTACCGCCACCGCCGCTGCAACAAGCAGCAGTGGTGGTTCGGTGAATAATAATAATGATTTTACTAATTATTAATTATAAATTAATTTTATTGATTATTTTAATATTTTTATTAAACATTAATTATTGTTTATTAAATTTACTTGTGTTATTTATTAATTATTAATTATTTTTATTAACTAGTAATTATTAATTATTTTACTATTTTTATAATCATTAATTATTTTTTTAACTTTAGTTGTTTCATTTATTAATTAGTAATTAGAAAAGGGTTGATCCAACACAAACAAACTTATGGATTCAGATCCTCTAAAAAGTAGAAAAGCAACTATGCCTCTTTTCAGATTTCAGACACATTTAATATCTTTTTAACTTTTCAGATCTAAATTTTCAGATTTATCAAGCGCCACCTTACTAGACCGACTTGTGTTAATGACATGCATATCATCTCCACCCCACCCCCGCAAGCACGTGTGTGGGTGGCAACATACCACGGTTCAGCGCAAATTGACCAAATCTTGCCATTTTGTTAAGGTGTGATATAGAAAAAAAGGACAAGAATCTTTTTTCCCCTCATATCTGAAACTAATCAACACAAGTAGTAACAAAAACAACAAAATAAAATGGCATGATAATAAACATCTCTTATTTACTAAACTGATTATGTGTGTGTTTAGTCATAAATGTACAATTATATTTCTTTTAATAATCCATTAAGTCTCATTAACAAAATCAAACTTTTTAATAATTTTCCTTTAATTTTTTATTTTCCAAAACTATTAGCAACAGTAGTGTAATATCTCTAAAATTTCCCCATTTCTGCATGGTGATGATACAGAAATTACAAACCATGCCACAGATACATGCATCTGGCATACACTCTGGAGCTGCTCTTGAATCTTAAATATTTTTAATTTTAATGCTCTTGCTTTTACTAGAACCCTTGCTTCACACAATATTCACTTCAATCTTGGCCCACTCATTACACATCCAAGTTAGATTGTGTTGGATGAGGTAAGAGCCTGGAGCCCACACTTTGCTCCCCATAAGGCTAAACTCAAGTAAACTTATGTGGTGAGAGCCAAAGCTACAAGTAAACTTATTCATGGACCCTAAAGGATTTAGGTGTAGGGAATAGGAGGGTCTTGGATCCCAAAGTTTAGGATTTAATAATAAGAAAGAAAAATAAGATCCCATTAAAAAGGAACTAGCTCAGTATGGGTTTATGATAGTAGGTGCAGTCCCAAGAGGAAATGGCAATACCACCTTGGGATTCAGAGCAGTAGTGGTTTTTTAATAGAAGTTGCATATAAATGGAAGGGAGAAGAGAAAGAACAGGGTAGAAGAAAGGAGAAATATAAGGATTGGTTGAAGAATACCATCTCCAAAACAGAACACTGAAACCCAAAACTACTTAGTGTAATTTTAAATTCCCAGGCTGTGAAGCATGAGAATGCGGGTTCAAGTCTGAGAGCGGTCACTTTGTGTAAAAAATGCCAAAACTTAGGACCATATCCAGTCCACCCCTGGCCAGCTGTCATGCTCAACCTGATTCTTCTTCTTATTAGTTAATCTAAGATCATTCTTCTTCATCCTACACAAACTTAAACCTCCTCTTTAGCCCACCATGAAAGAAATTGTAGGACATCCCCTTCCTATCCTACACCAACTCTCAACAATAATAACTTATTAACTATGCATTTCATAATTGCAAATGAAAATTAGAATAAAAGAATATGTCAAACAAGCTTCATTACCCAACTAAACAAAAAAAAAAAACAAGCTACTTTACGTAGGATTAAGGATATCAAAAGCTTAATCACATTCTAATAAAATGCAACCTATAATCACCAATGAACATAGTACTTTATGTTATAGAAATGAACCGGCAACTATTTTAAGGAGAAAGGGGAAAAAAGAATATTGGTCTAATATGAACTCACCCCAATGCCCATGGGTACACCGTGGATATGTTGGATAGCAGTAGCATTAGGAGGAGGGAAGTAATAAGAACCATCAGATGCTGGAGAAGGAGGCCTTAAAGGTGTTTGTGATGGGATGAAACTCTTTGCATTAGGATTCAGCTTGAATTCCTAAGTCACAAAATTCTTGAGGTATAAAGCCAAAGAAATGACAATATAAAGCAAATCAAGGCAGCAGAGAATAAAATGAGGGTCCATGGGTGGGTTAAAGATCACCTTAGCATGAGGATTTAGTGTAGATTTCTCCGAAGATAATGATCCTACAGACGAGCTTGGAGACAAACCAGGTCCACCAGAAGTGGATACCCCACCAACACATTCTGAAGTGGAAGAGGTAGAACTACTTGGTTGTCCTCGAGGATTTACAGCTTGAGTTGCCCCATGTCCTTTGGCTGAAGAATCCGACAAATCACCAAAAGAACCCTCACATTCTTGCCCCTTTGAGGAAACACAAGATGGAGTCGGAGAATATGCTGTGGCACTGGGAGATAAACCCCCTTTATCATGAATAGCCTTCTTCATGTTCAGAGATGATTGTACATCTACACAAGGCATTTTGACATGATTAACTGTGCATCTTTGACAATGCAATAGGTAAAATAGACAATGATTCAATATGTCAGATATAGCTGATGAAATGGTACAGTACAAGTGTGCAACAAATAATAAATCTTATTGGATCAATTAATAATGCAAATTAGTCAAACCAACTAATAGCCATTCATCAACATTAGATCACCAAAGAAGTAGATTAATGGGAAACCGGAAAGATATAAAACAATTTTGTGGAAGACAAACACACAAGGACAGTTATTCAGTCCATTGCTTTGAGTTCAAAAACCAAGTAATTATAAACAGATTATCTACAGTTCTATGCAATATGGTGGGTGTTTTGTTTTTGGAAATAACCTGGGGGCAGCAAGGCATTAAAATGACATCTAGGCCTCCATGATACAATAAACCTAAGTTCCACAACAGCCAGCATGGCACCAAATGGAAAAATGGGAAAATGGAAGGTTCTGCTTGGAAGGTTTTCATTATTGGGTGAACTGCCCAAGCATAAAAAATTAATAAAACTTTTCTCAATCAACACAAGGCCAAACCTGGTAAAACAAAGAAAAGGATTGTATGAAACTATGAATTAACTTCCATTAATGGTAAGAATGGATCTATTGATCAATTCTGCAACCCATGCATACTCTTGATTATACAGGGCCTAGCTTTTCATGGTCAACTGAGAATCTCCAAACCAATTGATGGAAGAGTCAAATTCCTATGCTTCAGCCACTATAAACCAAAGCAGCATTGATAACTGAGATTTTTTTTTTTTCAAATCAGTCAGCATTGGTGCTGAGTTTATACTTTCATTATCTTACCAGTCCCAAAATACAATGCTTTCCAACAAAAACAGCCAGCTGAAAGGGAATTCCACTTGTAATAGAAGTTCCCAAAATTTTGACAACTAAAATAATATCAAGGCCATTTCAAATTTGACAGTTTAGAACTTTCATAACTTGTCAGGATTGGTTTCAGGAAAGTTACTAAGCTTAGCCATTCCAAACCAAAGCAGCATTTTTAGTGAGTTTATACCTTCTTACCAGTCCCAACATCGAGGTTTGGGAAACTTTCCTGAAACAAATCTTGACAGAATCTGAAACTTCTAATTGGCACATTTGAAATGGCTCTAATGTTATTTTTGGAACCCAAATCCTATCACAAGAAAATTTTTCTTTCAACCAACTATATTTTTATCTAAAAGCAAGTTCATTAATTTTCAGAAACCCCAACTTTTTATTTTGGTAAAGATATATGTTAAAATGGCATATAGAAGGCCTATTTCAACTCTTAGTGTCAAAAACCTGAATCTCAATCATCTTCGTTTTCTAAGACAAAATTACAAAGGAAGAAAGGAAGCTGCTATAACATTACAAAAAATGGTGCCAACAACAAAGTAAACAGCATACTACATATCATCATAATCATCTATACCTTGTCCCAATTATGTGGGGTCAGCTACATGAATCTCCATTCAATTCTGTTCAGTGCCATATCACCATTAAATTATGGGCACTTAAGTCATTTCTTATTACTTCCACCCAAGTCCTTTTGGGTCTGCCCCTAGCTCTTCTATCCTCTTCCACTTGTAACAGATCAATTATTCTAACCAATGCTGTAGATGGTCTTCTATGCATGTGATCAAACGACCTCAGTCTACTCTCTCTCATTGATCACCTATTGAAAGCTACTCCTAGGTTCCATTGTATGGATTAATTTCTGACCCCGTCCATTCTAATTTTACCACATCCATTTAAGCATACACATTGTTGCCACTCATTTTTCCAACATGTTTCTTAACTGCCTGACACTCGCTCCATATAACATAACTGCCAAACACAGTGCCACATATAGCATGCCCAAATATTTTTCTAGGTGAGTGAACCCACAGCGGTATTCATACTGGTACACAATCAATGTTGGCAACTATTTCCTAAATTGAGACTGATTAACTAATCTCATTGTTCTGTCCTCCAAGTTGATAAGATAATTGTTCCTGGTGTAGAATGATCAACAATACAAGGTTATACAATGGTACAACTCCTACTTTCCTCACCTTGTATTAATGCATACACTTCAGATAAAGTTACAGTATCACAATTCAAGATATGTTGCTTTGTGACGTTATGTTCTTTGTTCAAGGTTCAAAACAACCAAGAATTTAGAGACACTACTACAGTCCATTAACTTTCAATGCATCTCAGTATTCTTGGAATATTCTCAATCCACTGTCTCAACTTACAGAAATGGTTTTATCTATCAAAAAAAATTACAAAAGTTCCTAGATATGAGAGCAGAGAAGTAATAATCACTTCTCCCCATGTTTAAGCTTGTTCAACTTGGAGCAACCTATAGTCATGTGCAATGTCCTACCCCCTGCATGCACTGGTCATGCTTTGTCTTTCGAGTCTGGCTCCCCTTCTGATCAAATGTAACCAATCTTACCACAATCCTAGATATACACATGAGCAGATGGTAGCCACACCAAATAGTTTTATCTATTTAACCACATAGTGGTTATTTGGGAATTCAGACATGAGACAAACCTAACATCCATATTTTGCTTGGAATTAGTACTAGATGATCATCCTTGATAACATGAAAGCAAGTCTGGTTTGGATACCTAGGGAGCTGAATGTGATTGCTGATAGCTTAGCTAAATCTGGGGTCCACAGGGACTCTTTGTTTAGTGACAGAAATCTCCCACTGCAATCTTTGTGTGTCTTTTCTCTGCTGTTGTACATCCTTTCACGTACACTTTATTTTAATGATTTTTTATCGGAAATGGTAACTTCATTAATACAATATTAAGTACAACTGTCAACCCCTAAAACAGGTATTGAATCCCCAGTAATCTTTATTACAAAACTGCCCAGAACATACTCTCCCTCACAGTCCCTTGTTTAGCCAATGTATCGGCTAAGCCATTAGCTTATCTCATTGTCCATTTGAAACACACACCAATCTCCCTTGTTATATTGAGGATTTCCCTTATAAATCCAGGCTCCCAACTTACCTGATTGCAGCCAATCAATTAACAGTTTAGAGTCTCCCTCTATCTCAACTAGTGTACACCTTGAAGATAGGCCATCACCTCTGCTTTTATTTTAATGAAATCTCTGTTACCTTTTCTCAAAAATTAGTACTACTTGATGCCATCTTTGATTTTCTAAGAAGATTTCATCACCATTCACCACCAAATAACAACAGCAGAAAGTAATTAGATTAGATTAGAAAATAAAATAAAAGGAGCACTGTGTTTTGGGTGGAGGAAAAAATAAATAAATAAATAAATAAAACTCTTAGGCATGTGGCCCCTTTTGCTATTTGTGGTTTTACAACACTATTAAAACTAAAAAGAATACACCTGATCATGTAACCCAATCATAAATATATTTCAGCACTACTTTTTTATGAATATATTTCAACATTACTTACCTTCTAGTTTTGAAATATGAACCTCATCAGAACCCTGCATTAAGCATCAAAAAGAAAAATAAAAGAATATGGATGTTAGGAAGTATACAAAAGCATCAAAACCAATAGAACTCTGTAATGGCAGTCAAAATATAACTGACATTTTTTCGTACCACAAACTCCTTCGAACAATTCTTTCCTCCATTCTGTTCTCTTAACTGGTTCTCATGCATTCTGAAATTTCAGGTGTAAAATTTCAGCTTCTTGGGTTTTTTTGTTAATTTTTTATGTTACAAGCAGATAATTCCCAATCTAGGAAGGATAGTATTTAAACAAAATACATAGTTAACAATAATAACCAGAAACCTGCTCTCTCCATCTAAAGCTGTGAGACTTTTCGAAACAGAATCTGAAGACAATTGTCTAGCATGGTCACTTGAACTTGACCGGCATGAATCCCTACCAGCATTTAACTGAGAAGATAAGGCTTCATCCTGCATGGTACAAATAATAGAAGGAAAACAAAGTATTAGCTACAAAGGATGGAAATTTTGCAGTTCACAGTTCATACTACACACTAGATAAGCTACAACAAAGAGGAAGCAACAAGCCAACAAGAGGGGGCACATAAATCCCAGGTACAAAACCAGTGAGTATCTTCCTCGAATATGGTTATAACACAAGTGAACAAAAGTACTAAGAAAACCAGTGTCTTATGTGCAGAACAAATGAGAACCCTTTTACAAAAACAATTGCCAATAATCAGTTCTTGGTTCAAAAATAATACTAGTAGATGCAGTTTAAACAGAATTATTGTACAAATACATTTTTGAGTTATGACTTCTGATGAGTATTACATTGAACTCAAATCATACAAGATCAGACAAGATTCTTTTCGATAACTAAATATGCTATAAACATTTACATCATGATGATATCTTCTCAGGTGTCTGTCATTTTAATATCAGGACATTCAAGCTAAGGATAATGCATGTTGAGTTACCAACTTCAAATGTTTTTCTATCATGCCATTGCTCATTATTAAAAGACGATTCTGTACTGTTCAGGATTACATGACCAGCAAACCCAATTACATAACACTGTACTAGTGCAGCTGCAAACAGATTGAATCGAATTGGATACTAGTACTAAATAGATCTAAATTTGATTCAGTTATATTTGAATTTGAAATGGATCTTAACCATTAGATTAAGGGTAGAATATAAAAACCTCTCCTGAGGCTTCACTTTAACAAAGACCTCCCTTGTAGTTTTAGAAAAACTTGCAGTTACCTCCCTTTCATCTTTGTCCCAGTAATGGAGACTTCAGAGTTACGATACCTTTACAACTTATTAGGGCATTTTTCAATATAATTCAAAATGCCAAATTTGCCCTTCTAGACTTCACTAGATCTAACATTTTTATAGAGTAAATTACTTTATTCTTTTTAATTTGACTTAGGTATTTTTTTAATTAAAAGTGAAACGTTCTTTTGGAAGTAATTAATAAATTTCCATCTGAATCAATGGATATAAGGGTAAAATGGATATTTTTGAAAACTAATGCATTAGGCCAACATTTTCATCCCAGGACAATAACAAAAATGGAGGTAGCTGCAGGTTTTTTCAATACTACAGGGGAGGTTTTTGTGAAAGTAAAACCTTAGGGGAGGTTTTTAATGAGTGTCAGAAACCTCATGGGAGGTTTTTATGTTTCACACTCAGATTTATATAGGATTTGAATTGAATCCGGATTACAATCAGACATTGAATAGTACAAGTAAATTAAACTGAAAATTGATCAAAATATTATATATTATTAATAAAATGAACTAAAAATGACATTGATATTGTATTTTGTGAACAAAATGAATTGAAAATTACTTTATGAAACTCAAAGCTATGACTATTTAGCAAAATCACAACATTCAAACCAGCTTTACTAATAGATAAAATATAAATCTTAAGTATACATGAGCAGTCAAATCAGATTTTATCGGATCAGATAGGGGCAGATGCATATTTGATTCAATGGGATTGAATTCAAATTCAAATTCAATCAGATACCATTTGCAGCCCTATGTACAATTCAATTAATTTATCATTTCATAGAAGGAAATGGCCAAAAGGACCTGCTAATTACACACCCTATTGTACTATCACTTATTTACAAATAGATACCATTGATGAAGAACTTGATGATGCTTGAGCTCCATCATTGCTCTTTCCCCTTGCCACATCAGAAAAGGACCTAATAATTACAGACCCTGAGGAATCTCCAAATGTTTCAGCATTTTGTGAATCTATTGTTGAGTCTTCATTTTCTTCATATCCACTATCATCAACACCCCTAAAAACTGATGAGAATCTGGTCTCCTCATCAATGTCAAAGTCATCATGCAAGTGAAGACCTCTTTCCTGTTGAATGGATCAACAAACATGTCATAACTTGAAACAGATAAACAACAAGAAAGAACATCAGACCAGAGGAAAGCATGAACATGAGAGCAAAGGATCACCTCTGCTAAATGAAGATCATGAGTTTCATCGCCCTCAATTTCTCTTGCTATTCTTGAAGCTTCCCTTTCCAATTCTCTCATTTGAGGACCTCTCTCAAGTTTTGTTGTATAAAGTTCCTCGTCAAAGGTGCTCTTTACCCCAAATAATGCTTCATTAGTTTCAAACTGATCCCAACTCCTAGTTAAGAAATAAGAAACACATTCAGTCAATATAAACAGGTTAAATGAAAATAGGTACAATTAGAATATTTGAGATAGAAAACAAGAAAAATGCAAACATCACTTGTATTGAATCACTCAATAACCAAAAGGAAGTTATTTACTGCAAAGAAACATACCATAATCACTTTGCTGCAACACTTAAACATGAGTAGGAATCAATGAAAGGGAATTGTCAACATATAAAGAATAAGTATCACAGTTCATAAACAAAGCATATCTAATCCTGAAATTCTAAAAATAATTAAATACCAGAAATTAAACAAATAGTAATAGAAATTAACAGATGAAAGCATTAACTAATACCTAATGGGAGAAACAGAGAGAAAAAAATCATAGTACAGAACTGCTCGAGATTAAACATTTTATGCCAAACAGAATTTGATTGTCAATCCCTTTGTGAAACAAGAACTAAAAACAGTATGGCTAATAAAGTTCCAATTGTTAAATCAGCCCAACATACATAATAAAAGGATGGCAATGAAACCACAAGCAGTATTTAGCTATTAGTGTAATAAAATTTCAAGATGCTTCTATAACAACCTATTCCAGGGGCCATCAAATATATTTTCCAATTCAGGACATTGTGGATCATCTTCGTCAGGAGTCCAACGATGCAGCTCCCTCTCTACCTCAACAACATGAGACTGTGATATCACAGAGTCTATCATAATATCCTGACGAATATCACGTTGAAGCCCATTTGCCAAACCATCCCCAGTCAATGGCACATCCTGGCACAATGGATACAGAATGAGATCAGAAAGCATTATACAAGAAAAACCATAAAATCTAGACATCTGGTCCAATAAACAAAAAGAATCTCAAAATGAGATGAAACAACAAAAACCATTGAGAAAATGCAGTTGAACCTTTGCTATAACTTGTACAAGTTCTTTTGCAGGTATGATCAAAGTCTTTGAAGGAGCCTTGCTAGTAGTAAAATCAGATACAGACCTCTGTCCTCTAAAAGAACCATCCTTGGTTAACCTAGCCATTTTCAGTATAATTCCTGCAAATGACATGCAATTGAATATTAAGGATGCAAATTGTTGATTTGCGGTATTGATAAAAAAAAATTGTTGATTTGTGGTAAAGCAATATTTCATTTTCAAGCAAAGTTGAAACACAATCTGCAAGCTCATAAATCCATTTGGATTCCAACAGAAAAAAGAGTAAGTAGAAACATATTAAAAGCACTGAAGCGTACCAAAATCTTTTTCAGCACTTGTTGCATGAAATATTCCAGAAAATATAGATCCATTTTTCACCTGGACCTCCACATGTTGTCCAATAAGACATGTTGTCAAATAAATAAGTCGGTCACGTGAAGGACTTTCATATCCTCCAACTTTGCTGCCATTGATTACCCCTGCAAGAAGGAGGTTTTAGGAGCAAATGCCAACATACAATAAATAACATAATTCGGTCAGAAGTCATCACCTGCATTGGTAAAACCGCTGGGGTTTGACTTTCCAGACTGCAACCTGCTTTCCAGCCGAGGTCCTGTCTCTCTTTCAGTACGGCGACGACCAAATCCATTGGCAGAAGGCCTGGGTTGTACAACTTGTTGGAGACTCATCCTAAATAGCAGCTTGCAACCAATTGTAGACTAGTTGAAAGAATATCTAAAACGAACATCATTAACAATTAAAAATATATACTTTTCCTATTGACTTTACACATTAAATTTAAGGAAAACAATGAAAAAAAAAGTAATGGCCACATGGCAATTAGGCAAAGGCAGTGAGTTTAACTTGTCCATTGTAAATTGCAATTTAACTAAATTAAGTTGTTATGCTTAAATAGTTTTCTGAGATTTATTAATAATATCAAAAACTATAATATTTAATAATACAAAATAAGATATTACTTATTGGAGATGTGCCAATGAATTGCAACTTCATAGTATAGATTTTTTGTAATAAAAGAGAAATTCATTAAAAAGAAGAAAAAGTGAAACAACTACAGCTGATAAGAATGCACCAAGAGTAAAAAAACAATTACCACATACACTCCCTAACAACATCACACCATAGGCCATTTGACAGCAGCTGAATTGACTGAATCAAATGACTTATTGCTTTGTCTTTAGTGAAAAAGCTAGGGCGTTGCAAGTTCCTTAATGAATATACCCTCAAATATTTTATTATTTAACTATTTCATCCATTAAGGTCAGAGAAATAAATTATTCAGTTAAGCCACATCAGCTTTTAGAAAATGCCTATTCAGACCAGAACAATCCCCAAAACAAGACCTTTTATGTCATAGACCATCACTGCTTCACTAGTACCAATTTGTTGGTTGAGGCCCAAACTGACATCATTAACTAGTCAGTCGATATTCATGATGCAGTAGCCTAGGATGACTAAGCATTATCTAAAACGATGACCAGTCAGTCTAATCAACCTCTAGACCTTCTTGGTTCCCCCCTCCTTCAGGATTCATAAAACTGAATTTTGATGGTAGTAGCTTAAGGAATCCTGGGCCTTCTGGGATTAGGGGAGTTTTCAGGAATGAGGCTGGGATTATTATTGCTATTTTCTCAGGCCCAATTGGAGAAGGTGACTCTCTTAGGGCTGAGATTCTAGCAGTTCTGGAAGGAATCCAAAGAGCAAGAGAATTAAACATACGATGCTTGGTCATTGAAGGGAACTTGGAGGTGGTGATTAGGTGGCTGAAGGAAGACAGCAATGGTTTGTGGAGCTACAGAAATGAAAAGAAAAAATTTAAATGGCTGAGTAGGGATATTGAGGTGAAGTACAGTTGGGTGAAGAGAAGTGCTAACTCAATGGCTAATGGGTTAGCCAAGCAAGGGGTGCTTAAGGAATCAATGTTTTGGGCTAATTTTTAGCTTCCTTTTTTGTTTCCTGTTGTGGGCGAGTAAGATGGTTTACCTCCCTTTTCTTGTACTTAAAGTTTCACAAATTTTATTATTTAATAAAGCATTTTGTTACTGATAAAAAAAGAAAAATCAACCAAAGTCATTTTAAACCTTCATTTGTTTGTTTGTATCTCTCACTATTTCTCATTATTTGAAATAATACAGAATATCTCTGCAGTTTCTTATATCCATGCTTTTGATTTAAATATTTGTGACAGAACATAATTGGATGATGGTAATAGAAGAAAGGCATAAAAATAGAAGAAAACAGTAGAAGAGTTTTTTTTAAGTGATTCTGCAATCAATGGTGTGTTGTTATGGAGTTAACACAAACAAAAGGAACATCAAATAATCAAAGTTGCTCGTTCTTTAGACCATACCAATTTTTATTGACCAACCAGCACCCAAGCATTGAGTAGTCATCACAACAACTAGAGAGGCCTAATCAACAAGTCATTGCTTCACCACATTGTTCATCCTGTAGACTATGTTATCAACCTACCCAATTCAAAAGAAATACCCTGTACAACAAAAACCTTATTAAACATTTAAACCAAATGAAACTTTCAGAGCCAAGCTTAACTGAGAAATCAAATTACCCTCATTTTGGAACCTAAACTTTCTCATCTCCCGAAAACACTTCCACGTTCCACCATTTTGGTACCCTCATTTTGGAACTACCTCAGAAGACCCTTGGAAGAGAGGAGGGAAATCGAAGGGATTGATTGGTCAAGGTTGGAGGAAGATCAGGTTAGGTGGTTGGAAAGAAGCTTTGAGGAAGAAGAGATTAGGAAGGCGGTGTTTTTGATGGGCAGGTCCAAAGCTCCAGGACCAGATGGTTTTACAATGGCTTTTTACCAAGATTGTTGGGAGGTGATAAAAAGATGATCTTTGTGAGGTTTTTAATGAGTTTGCAGAAAAGCATATAGTCAGTCGAGGCATTAATTCCACATTCTTGGCCCTAGTTCCAAAGAAAGTTGATGCTCTCCATCCTAAAGATTTTAGGCCAATTAGTTTGGTGACTAGTATTTATAAAATCCTGGCCAAGGTCTTGTCTTTAAGGATTAAAGCAATCTTCCCCTCCATTATTAGTCAGGCTCAAGGGGCTTTCATCCAAGGGTGTTAGATAATTGATCAGATTCTGATTGCCAATGAATGTGTGGAAGAGATGAAGAGGTCCAAGCAGAGAGGTTTTGTTTGTAAGCTTGATCTAGAGAAAGCCTATGATTTGGTGGACTGCCAGTTCCTACTAGAAGTTTTGAGGAAGTGTGGGTTTGGGGAAAGATGATGTAGTTGGATGACTGGTTGTTTTAGCTCTTGTCACTATTCCATCCTAGTAAACGGGGTGGTGAGGGATTTTTTTTCTAGCTAGTAGGGGAATCAGACAAGGTGACCCACTTTCACCCTTCCTCTTTACCTTGGTAGCTGATGTGTTTAGTTGAATTATCACTAGGGCTGATAGGGAAAATGTGATAAGGGGTTAGAGAGTGGGCACAAACCGAATTCCAGTCACTCACCTTCAATTTGTAGATGACTTGATGATCTTCCGTGAGGGAGGTTTCGGTGAGAAGGTGGAAAATTTGAAAGAATTGATTACAGTTTTTGAAGGAGTCTCTAATTTGAAAATCAATCTAGGAAAAAGTTGCATATTCTGAGTAAATTTAGTTTTTGAGGAGGTTGAGGCAATTGCAGGCTTTCTTGAGTACTCCATTTCCTCCTGGCCTTTGTCTTACTTAGCGCTTCCATTGGGAGCAAACCCTAGGGAGAGTAGGTTCTGGACCCTAGTCTTGGAGAAGTTAGAAAAGAGACTAGCTATGTGGAAGAAAAATAACATCTCATTGGGTGGGAGGATCACTTTGATAAAAGCTACCCTCATGAATCTACCTACCTATTATCTCTCTGTCTTTAGGATACCGTCTAGGGAAGCGAAGAAGTTGGAAAATTTGATGAGAGATTTTCTGTGGGAATCGGGAGAAGGTAAAAAAGACTTTAATTAAGTGGAGGGTTGTGAGTAGAAGCAAAGAGGAGGGAGGATTAGGGCTCGGGAATGTGCTTTAAAAGAACTCAGCTCTGTTAGGGAAGTGGTTGTGGAGATGGCCATTGGAGCGGGATAGACTGGCACGAAGTAGTGAAGAGTATTCATGGATGTTCAAAGAGTGGTTGGGATGCTGATGCATAAAGGAGGACTAACCTAGCCACACCTTGGAAAGCAATTCACAAAATTCTTCCGCAATTCCTTAGTTGTGTCAGGTATGATGCTTGTTCAGGTAATTCTATTTGGTTTTGGGAGGACATTTGGATTGGAGATCTCCCTTTGAAAGACCTTTTTCCTCCGTTGTACTCTGTTTCCTTGTATGAAAATGAAGTGATCTCAAAATTCCTTCCGTCAAATTTTTTCTTACCAACTTTGTCTTGGGACTTTGGTTTCCTTAGAGGATTAAGGGATGAGGAAATTGAGTGTTTGTCTACTCTTCTGTGTCTCCTTGATAAGGTTTGGTTGGATCCCTTGAAACCTGATAAAAGGATTTGGGCCATTCACCCCAAAGGGTCTTTTTCTTGTGGCTCCTTTTTCAAGTTCCTCTGCCAATCTCCCTCTCATAAGAGTTTCCCTTCCAAAGAAGTCTAGTGTAGGCCTGTCCCCCCCAAGGTTATGGCTTTGTGGTGGGAAGTGTGGCATGGTAAAGTAAACACGATGGACAACCTACAAAAGAGAAGACTCGCCCTTTGTATTTCACCAAACTGGTGCATTCTTTGCAGATCTCATGGTGAGGATTGTAATCATCTATTTTTATCTTGTAGTGTCACTGCAAAGCTCTAGACTTGGCTTCTATCTTTGTTTGGGTCTAGTTGGGATATGCCAGCAGAAGTAAGCACAATCTTTAACCCTTCTTTCTTCTCTTGGCCCCATAAAAGAGGAAGGAAAATGTGGAGATGCTCACGAGCAGCATTGTTATGGACAGTATGGGAAGAAAGGAATGCCAGAATCTTCCAAGAAAAAGGAAGAAGCAGTCAAACCTTAAAGGACTGCATTTTGTCCAGGTCATTACATTGGTTAAAGACTCTAGAATTATTTAACCATTTTACTTTTACTGATTGTTGGAAGGATTGGAGGTTGGTAGCAAGTTGTTCCTCCTACAAGGGAAGGGCAGTGACTAGTTGGGTTCCCCCTCCTCTTGGTTCTTTGAAGCTGAATTTTGATGGGAATAGCCAGGGTAACTCGGGTCCCTCTGGGATGGGAGGTGTATTGAGGAATGAGGCTGGAGAGGTTGTCTTAATCTACTCTGGCCTGTTAGGAGTTGGGAACTCTATCCGGGTAGAACTGTGTGCTGCAATACAAGGAATACTTCTTGCAAAAGAAGTGGGCGTGAAACAGCTTCTGATTGAAGGAGACTCTAAGACAATGGCGGACTGGTTAAATAACCCGGAGGATGTCACTTGGGGCTACAAAAATGAGTTAAAGAAATTCAAATGGCTGACAAGAAATATGTCTATAACAGTACAATGGGTTGAGAGATCAGCTAATGCTTTTGCTGATGTCTTGGCAAAACAAGGGATAAATAGGGAAACATTGTTTTGGACACAATTGTAACTATTGTTTTAATTTCAACATTCATGTTATCTCTGTTGTAGTTTGTGTATTTGCTGTTTGGAGAGGCTGCTCCTCGCGCCTCTAAGGGGATCTTCTTGTATCTATTCATTATTTTAATGGAATTGATGTTATTTATCAAAAAAAAAAACTACCTCTCCATGTACACCTTGTTGATCAAACTTTCTCTCCTCAACTTGCTTGTTTTTTTTTTTGGAAAAGGTAAAGTAATATTTATTGAGAAGGAAATACACACAAGAGGCTGAGATCAGTCCCAGAACAGGCTGACTGATCTAATCAGCAATTACACAATCTATCAAGAGATAGAAAATAAATACATCTGACACATTACAGTTTCTAAAATCTGCAGCCACAGACAACCAAGAAATCAGCTTGCCCACTGACTTCTGAATTAAGTCTTTCAGACTTAGAAACTTGTTGCTAAAAACCCTTCTATTCCTCTCGGTCCAGATGCACCAAATTACTGCAATTGGAATCATCTTCCAAACAGTCTTCTTTTTCTTGCTCAAACCCAAAATCTGCCAGCAACACAACATCTCTTTTACCGACCTTGGCATCACCTAACAAACCTTCAAAGAGTTGAGGAAATGGTTCCACAACTGAGCAGAAAACAGGCAGTGGATACACAAATGATCAGTAGATTCAACATTGCTCCCACATAAACTGCAAGTCAAGTCCGAAACCTGAATTCCCCTTCTCACAAGGTTCTCCTTAGAAAGACATTTATTAAGAGCCATAGTCCAAACTAGGAAGCTTGCTTTAGTCAGGCTGTTAGGATTCCACACTTGCCGAACTAGGAATCAGGAGCACCCCTCCTACCAAGAATAGCAGCCAAAGATTTAACAGAAAACATCCCATCAGAGTTCCACTTCCAATGCCACTTCTCCACCGAACTATAATCCAACTCTTGGTTTTGAAGACAGGTCAAGAGATTCACAACCTTTGCCACCTCCCAATCAAAAAGGTTCCTTCGAAATGAGGGAGTCCAAAGGACTGAACCACTGGAAATACTATAACACTCTGCAACTGAGGCCTCTTGATCTGAAGCACACTGGAAAAGGAGTGGAAAGGACTCAGCAAGAGGATCATCTGAGCACCAAGGGTCCTTCCAGAATTTGGTCCTGTTACCATTACCAACCCTAACTGAGACCCCCGTAGCCAGAGCTGAAAAGTTCTTCATTATCCCTTTCCACAGAGAGCTACCCCAGATGGGGGGAGGGTCCCTAGTTCTCCAATTGCCCCAACTCACACCATATTTGCTGGCAATGAGAGATCTCCACCAAGCATCAATTTCTACAGCAAATCTCCAAATCCATTTACAAAGGAGAGCAGAATTAAAAGAATTCAACTTCCTAATACCTAACCCCCCTTCACTTTTGGGAAAACAGACTTGCTCCCAACTCACCAAGTGCATTTTTTTCTCCTCCTCCCAGCCTCTCCAAAGAAGACTCCTTTGAAGCTTTTCAATCTGATTTGCCACCTTAGGAATATGGAATAGACACAGGAAGTAGGTAGGCAAATTGGAGAGCTCTTAATCAGAGTCACCCTCCCCCCAAATGAGAGGTATTTTGCCTTCCAAGAAGCCAGCTTCCCTTCCAATCTCTCAATAATTGGGTCCCAAATTGCAGAGGAACCACCAGACCCCTAGCGGGAGTCCCAAATATTTGATTGAAAGGGACTCAATCTGACAAGCCAAAATACCAGCACACTCTACTAAATTGGAAACATGACCAACTGGGATGATTTGGCTCTTGTTCCAGTTTACTTTTAGACCTGTTATCACTTCAAACCAAGACAAAATCCCAAGGATTAACTCCACCTAAGAGGGGGAGGCATCTACAAAGCACAGTGTATCATCTACAAATTGAAGAATATTCACCTTCTCTCCCCCTAGCACAATTGCAAAACCTTCCCACTCACCTAAAACTGCAGCCTTCTTACAGAAAAGATTGAGGATCTCCATTACACATATAAATAGAAGAGGAGATAGAGGGTCTCCCTGTCTAAGACCCCTGGAACTATCAAAGAAACATGTGGACTATCCATTAACCAAGATTGAGAACTTTGGAGAAGTGATACAGACTTTAATCCATTTCTGCCCGAAAATTCATCTGACGAAGCACAAGGTCCACACATCTCCAGTTAACATGATCATAGGCCTTTTCAATATCAAGTTTATAGATCAACCCTGGGGAACCTTCTTTCTTCCTGGATTGAATGAGCTCATTGGCAATAAGAACAAAATCCAACATCTTCCTACCCGGAATAAAAGCACTTTGGTTATTTGAGATAACACTACCAAGGACTCTTTCAATCTCTTAGCAAGTACTTTAGCTAGAATTTTGTAGAAGCCATGCAGACGACTAATCGGCTTGAAATCCTTAATATTCACTGCACCTTCAATCTTTGGAATGAGGGTAATGAAGGCAGAGTTCAGACTTCTCTGCAAAAAAACCCCTCTCAAAAAAATCCTAGAAGACATTCAGGATGCCCTGTCTCACCACATCCCAGCATTTAATATAGAAGAGATTTGTAAGACCATCGGGCCCTAGAGACTTCTCATCAGCCAACAACTTGATAGCTTCTTTTATTTCCTCCTCAGAGAAAGGTCTCTCAATAAGGGAAGACTGTTGTTCATCACTCAACTGGTTAAAAGAAAGCGATCTAGGAAAAGGTCTGAAGGACCAAGACTCCTTATACAGCTCTTGTAAAAGCTAGTTGCCACAAGCTTCATATCAGTCTCAGTAAGACCTACCCTGCCCTCTCCCTCCAGCCTAGTAATTACAGAAGCTCTAGCTCTGGCATTTGCCATTTTGTGAAAAAAATGTGTATTCCTATCCCCCTCTTTCAGCCAGGCCATTTAATTTCAACCTGCTTGTTTTATTCGATGGAAAAATTTTCAAAATTTTAATCCATGACTCCTTCTAGCGTAAATAAACGCTTTCTTCAAAAACTCTTCACCTCCTAAGAACAGGCCCAACTTCTTGCCAACCTCAACTTCTTTTCCAACTGTCAAATCCACGTGACCCGCACCTCTACTTGACTACTTGGAAATCTTCAACATTTGGAATAACATCTTATGCAGCTTCTACCTCTGCTTCTTCCTTAACCTCTATACCCAGACTAGTTTCATACTTTCATCATCTTTCTCAGATCTATCGAATTACCTTCCACAACAGATCTATGAATCTTATCCTCAATTATCCAAGCCTTATCTTGAACATGAAAAGAATGGGATGATAATTGAGGTGTTCACTACACTCAATATCACCATCTTCCAAAATTATCCCACATCTCTTCATCCATCCAACATCAGTAAGAAGGATCTTTATTCCCTTTCTTTTGTAAACCCTTCTAAACTATTTACATGGTACAGGTCCACAGAGTCCAATTTTAAATCTCAAAAACTCTTTGATAATATGAATCAAACGTTGATTCTTTTGGCCTTTTCACCTTTCTACCTATACTAACATTTCTATCTTTTCATCACATAATCTTGAATAGTCAAATCTCCCTTCCATCCATTGTTCAAAATTGACGTAATTCCCCGATTTATTCACCTGCAACAACCCAAGTCCACACATAGTCTGTGAATAAATCACCTCAATGCATTCCGCTTTATCAGACTTTAAACCCCAACCATAGACCAGCCCACATCTTTTTTTTTCGGGAGAGATGACAGTCTAATAAACTCACTCTATGGACTCACATCTGAAGAGTGTTCCCCACCCTTATCAACTTCAGATCCCCTTCTCTTCAACCAAAACTCTAGTTTCCTTCTTTGTGGGTGGGAATTAAGTTACCACCCAAATATAATCATCCTCACTCAAACCGGCATTCCCTGCCAAAATCCCCAACCACTGTTACATCAAAAGCATTGGCTCCTTCATGTTAAATTATTTTCACCTTTTTGGGTACATTGAATCAGACTCCTGGACATGCATTAGATTGCAGTTCCCATGTCTGATTCCATCCAACACTCTTCTGAACCATGTTTCAACATCATCCAAAATGGAAATTTGGGCTAAATTTTTTGTAGAATTTCAGTAATCCTTTTGAGTTTCAGTAAAATTTTGATGTATATAATACCAAAAGAAAAACTTAATTTTGTTTTATAACCCTTCCTCTTTTTTTCCTAGTTCCTACTCATTTCCTCTTAATACCTGCCTTTATCCTTGTATTCTTGTTTTCTACCCTATTTCTCTATTTCAACCTTAAAGCAATAAGTTTCTATAGATGACATTTGGTTGCCAACAAAGTTGGAACAAAATGTCAGAATTGTTTACAAAAAAAAAATAATAATAACAATTGCTCATATACACCCAATGGAAATTAATTATCATGGAGAAATTTCATGTTTTTTCTTGCTACTCTTATCCCTTTGTGGAGTGTGGACACTATCTATATGCTCCCTTTATCTACACTCATTTGCTAATAATAGTAACCATTACCAAGATTAGCAAAAGATTAATTATGATTTTGAAGGTGGGCCTTGGTGCAACGGTTGGGTTGCTCCATTGCAACTTGGGTGACCAGGGTTCAACTCTTGGAAACAGCCTCTCTGTATGTGCAGGGGTAAGGCTGCATACATTTGTCCCTCCCCAGACCCCGCATTTGTGGGAGCCTTGTTCACTGGGCTGCCCTTTTTAAACATCAAATATTTAAAATTTTCTCAGAATATAAAATCTCTGTTCACATCATATGTCTAAACTCTAGTGCTTCAGTGCTTCTGCAAAAGCAACAAGATGTTTTGACTATAAAAATACAAGAATAAGAGTCATAGTGATTTAATCAGTAGGGAGTGGCAATGCATCAACATGCAAAATATGACCATAGCAACCTTGAGAAAATGAAATCTCTGGTGCTTGATTAGCCTGTGGATCTGAACTACAGCTCATCTATCTGTTAAAGTACTGGTCTTTTTCATGCCATCTTAGGAACACAAGAAGGCAGTCTCTCTATGTTTCCCCAGTAATTTAGACAGAACTCTTCCTAATGTTTGTTACTTAAATTTTAAATGAAAAGCCATGTTGTTTTCCATGGTGGTCCTACACTTGTCCTGTCCAGGTACCATAGGTGGGAACTCAAGTAAAAAATTGGCTTATCAGGCATTTAACCAAGAGCAAAAATCCATTAGAACTTAAAATTTCAAAAGCTATAATTCATGGTTTTTGTCTTTCAACAAACATAGGGCATGTCATGTCATCTTCTAAAACAAGTACAGAATGCTCCCTGCCAACTTGATAAATGCCTAAACTTCCAAATACTCAATACTTAGCAAACTTCAGATACATGCCTTAACATCACATGCAATTAAAATGCAAGGAATATGGAAAACTTTGCTACCTCTTGAACCAGAGCCACAGGTGGTAGCTCCTATGAAGTTGTAAAAGAATATCTGCAGCAAAAAAAAAAATCATATACTTGTTTCCGCTCAATACCCTTGCTCCTCTTGACAGGGTAAAAAAATGCAGATGCAAAATGAATAATATACTGTAAAATTGCAAAGCTAGTCCATGAATAAGGAATCTATTTCAAAACCATCCTGAAAAAAAAAAAAAAAAAACAAGCAGTACAGTACAGTACAAGTTGGTTTCAGTGCATCAGCTATAAAATGTTCTTTTGCAAAAAGCAAAAGCACGATTAGTTAAAACCAATGTAGATCAAAATAAAGCTCACACGAACACACAAATAACAACGACAACAACAGCAGCAGCAACAAGCCATAAAGCAACTACAACAATAATTGTAAACGTAATTACATTAGAAACATTTTTTGATATAAATGGAAAATAAATAAGCACAATTACTCACAAAGAAAAAGAACATATTGGATAAATTATAAAGTGGAGAAGACGAAAATTAGGAGAAAATAGTAAGTGGAAAATGCACTTGGAGAAACATTTTGACAATGAGGAAAAAACAAACCTGAAATCTCAAAAAGTAGGTTAAATATGATAAATAAATAAATAAATAAAGGTTTCCGGGGATCCAATTAATGAATAAAAAAACAGTTAAAATATGCGTATTGATCTCGTGAAACAGAGCCACAAGTAAGAAGAACACGATCCTTAGCGTACCAACTTCAATTATTCACTTCTTCTCTCCTCTCCCTCCTCCTCTCCTTCGGATGCAAATAGGAGACAAAGCTAATCTCCAGTCGAGGATTAGGGCTAGGGTTTCTTGTTATGCTCTACAAGTTGGAAAGAAAAGCAGAGGAACAAAGCAATTTGACGGATCACGATGTTCCTCTGCAACAAAGAAGAGTATGATCGAAAGATCGACCGATATGGGGGTTGAGATGGGAGGGGGGAAGACGGGTTTTTTTAGGGTTTCTAGGGAGAAACGGGGGCAAAAAAGAAACAAAGACCAGTTGAACGCAAATAAATGCTTGATTGCAAGCGTGAACGAATGGGTACTGAAATGGAAATATCAGAAAGCCAAGGGCATTCAAGAGGATTTGGTTAATAAACAATATTAATGGGCTAACTGGGCCGTTACCTGTTGATAGTGGACAATCCAATTAAAATGTGACACGTAGTAATATAATCGAAAAAGTATGGACAAACTCGATGCAAATTTCTAAATTTTACTAGAAAACTATAAAGATTCAAAATGTCAAAAACCTTAGTTTTGTACATCAATAACTGACCGTGAATACCCTCACTCTCAAGCCTCAGCACGAATAAGAATGCAAAAAATGTTTTTTTTTCAATGCATAAAAAATACGTTATCCATTTTGTTTGGATTCGATTTGTAACCGATCCGATTAGAATGAAACTTATTTATAATTTGATCTAAACATGGATCAACCTCAATAAAACTCGATATATGATCAATGTAAAATCTGGGCTCTATTGGTTTGAGTTGAAAAGGGTACACAATTGTTGGACGAGAGAGATAATAAGGAAAAACATATTAAATTTGTGATGACTGTATGTGGGCATTGGTTAAGGGTTATCCATTGGGCTGTAAATTTGTACTGATGTAAAATTATGATTAAATAAATTGAGTGTAAATTTTGACCTATTTTTGTTTCAATTTTTAGTTTATTTTATTTGATTGTAGTACTAATGAAATAAATTAAAATATTAAACATAATAAAATAAAACACAAAACAAAATTAAATGAGAATTTATATATATATATATTTTTTTCATTTGCACTTTCATGCATTTGTAACACTGCATATAAAATTGCATTGCAACCAAATGCAGCCTTGGATAAGTTGTGACCCAATACACCCAACCCATTAACACTAAATCCACCAGGTTGATGATCAACGTTTGAAAACAAACATGACCCAACCAAACCCATTAATAAATGGGTAGGTTGAAAATGCTCACAACTAAATTGTACAATAAATTGGCAGATCATTTTCTAGTCGAGCTTTGAACCCAATCATAACGATAGCAATTCACCATTCTGGTGCCCTCCTCAACTATCATGTCACAGGATTCCGTCTGTCTGCGATCGATTTCCACATTGCATCCAGCATGTCGTTCTCCTCCCGCTTTGCCTCACTCCCTAGACCTCTCACCTTCTTCTCCACCGTTGCCTTCACAACGCGCCCTGTATGTCCCACTGGCTTCGCCTACGTCGCTTTGTCTCTGGCGGTTTTTCGGTACGTCCTCATTGTTTTTACAATGGCAGAAGAGGCCGAGGAGTTCAGCCCTGATTTCCCGTCATAATCGGTCACGCATGATACATCCGACCAACCCCCTGGCGATGACACCGGATTTTTCAACGAAAACCACTGTTTTCTCGTCTATCTACACCTGCATTCCCTCCATTTCGTTAATCTCCAACCAAACTCCTTGTGAAACCTTCCACCTCTGCTTCTTGAGTCGACTCTCATCTTCTTCACTTCCGCTCTTGTCTGAGAACTTCTGTTGTAAGTTCGATAAAGCTGCAATGATGATGATTATAAAATTGAAGACGACAAAGAGATAAGGACGAGCCAATCAACTCTAGAACGAAGTCCATGGACGAGGGAGCATTGAGATCGTCGTATAGAAACTGTTTTGGGTCAACAGAAGAATCGATGTTTTACTACCAATCACAAGTTTCATGTTGGACGCAGTACTCATACTGGAAATTATGATCAAGGATTACTCTATCAATCGCCATCTACTTCAGAGATCCCTTCTGAAACATTTTTCAAATACAAAAAGTCAGTATCCTCCCACGAATTAGTGAATTAGGCAGGATGTTTTTGTACAGAATAACAAACTGCGGGTCAATCTTCATAAATTTCATTGAAATGAATTGGTCATTGCTTCACAAACCGAAGATGGTAAAAGAGGATTTATGGAAGTGAAACCTAGGTATTGATCAGATTCTAACACGAAAAGAACTATAAATAGCAAAAACCCCAACATTTTAAAACCATAAAAGAACAGCATAGAGAAGAACAAAGACTACAGCTAGATAACTAAGATTCTTTTTGCTTGAAATAGTTGTCCGTGCTTTATTTTGGTTTATCAATTTAATTTTAGCGTAAAAATAATGATAAAGGCTCACGGATCTCACTTCTCAAATCTCCATAAAAATTGTATCCAGTTGATGTTGCCAAAAGTATCACAGGGTTGAACCCTGAAACCATATTAGACAAACAAGTTTTGTCATCCTAAAGTGGTTGATAATTAATAACTGATGTGCCGTAATCCGGCTGCTTCCTGTTAGATATGGTTTGGTTGCCAGCAACAATGAGAACTGGGTTTTTGGAATAGAGGAGTTAGATAATAATAGTGAGAGAGTTAGAGAGCGAAGATTACACACACAACAATAAGAATATAACGTACCTCGCCCCGGGGGGGTAGAGTCTTTATATACTAGGGTCCATGCGGGTTGGTGGAATAGTTACCGGATCCCAGCTGTGATGGGACTTGCTTGTGTGTTAGGTGGGCGAAACGCCGTCAAACGGTAATAATGTCCCTTCTTGTCAGAACCGGGGAGTTGGTGAGCTAATGTGACCATTACGAGGTACGGCCCTGTAGGGTACAGAGTACTGTGGTGTGCTCCTCGAGGTTTCCATTCGGAGGTCTGAACGATAGGTGAGTCGCCTATAGGATATCGAGCTGTTCGATGGCGAGCTGGCTGGTAGCGAGCTCCTCGAGCTTGTGCTCCTTAGGTCTGCCCTGACACGAATGCCAAAGTGCCCTTGGACCGAGGGGATCCATCGGTATGGGCACGATCTGTAACGAACTTGGTTTCGTAAGTCACGATCTAGTACCGAGATGATCTTAGCTCGAAGAGACTTTAATTCGAGGTACCACCCGAGCTCGCTTTGTAGCAAGCTGATTTATGCTGAGCTGTCACTCGTGTTGAGTCACGTCTACGTGCCGATCTGATCACGTCGAGTTATCACTTATGCGGGTTCACATTCAAGCGTCTCCCTGTCATGAGGTCGAGCCAAATTCTCCTTCATCAATTGCCCCCCACTCCTTGAGCTAGGGGTCTTGACCTCGTTCGAGGAGTTCATGATACGCCAAGTGGATTTGACTCGAAGTCTAGGTGCTTTGTCAGATGGATCGCGTGTAGTTCACGTGCGGACGTCAAGCAACCTATAGGCTCTACGAATGCCAAAAAATGCGCTAAACCAATTTCGATCTCGAGGGTCGTGTAGCCGATTTTCTTAGGAGTCGTCGGATTGCTTTGATCTCAATCATCGCTTCTTCGATACGGTGGCTATAAATAGGGGGACCCGAGACTCATTTCCTTCACCACAAGCTTATTAGTCTTCGATCTGAGGTCGCGCTTAGCTTCTTTAGCTCGGGTTTTCTAGTTCGCCATTTTCTTATAATCCGGTCATCTCTCTTTGGTGAGTCTCCCTTCGCTTTTCTTTTCAGTTTCATGTCTTCCTCTAGCTTTGATAGTCTTCTAGATGAGGCCGAGGCAGGTACCTCGACCCAGGTTGGTAGCCGAGATGGGGCTACTCACCCTGGGAGGTTCAAGAGGCCTCGGGTAGTCAGGCATCTACTTCTCACTGAGGTCGGGTGCCAGACAACTTTGGCCCTTCGACAATGACCTTAGACCGACTTTAGGCCTTAGTATGCCAGTACAACCTCCCGAGAGAGTTCTCCTACAGTCTCCTCTCAGGTAACTTCCCCTGGGAACACGATCACAACGAGATTGTGATTTTCGAAGAACAGCTCGTGGCTGGTCTTCGTCTTCCACTACACCCCCTAATTGTAGAAGTCCTGAGGTCTTTTAATATCACCATAGACCAGTTGCACCCGAACTCAATTCACAATGTAGTAGGGACCATTTCGCTTTTTTATGAGTACTGTCTTCCTCTCGACCTCGATATTTTTTCAACCATTTTGTCGATTAAGAAAAACTCTTCCTATGCTCTTCCCGAGCATAGGAGAACCTATTACCTGTCTCCTCGCCCGAGCTATAAGCTATTGCACGAACTCCCCAACAGGAACCCGACCTGGAAACAAGATTATTTCATGGTTCGTAACCCCGAGGGGTGGCCTTTCCCAACCCATTGGAGGTCGGCGATTCAGGTTCCTGGTGTTAAACTGGGCCTGAAGACAAGAGAGACGCTCAAGTCTTGGGCGGAGCTCAGCTTCCTCTGCTAGGACTACCTTACTGAAGACAAGCTTGTGCAAGCTGGCTTGAGTCCTGATAGGTCACCTTAGATTTTTTGCTTTTTTAAGGTTTTGATTAATTCGTGGCTAATCATACTTCTTTAACCATCAATACTTGAGTCCTATGCACGGTTAGCCATATATGCTTCTAGGACCTTGTTATCTACCTCAGCGTTCTCCTTCATCAATAACCATCTATGCTTCTATTTTTTTTTTAATTATAAAAGAAAAATTGTTTGCACATTTGACAATTTGCATGGTCTTATTATTGAGCCATCTCCAATTTTATTGGTATTTTATACTTTAAAGGGCTCTCTCTTGTATCCATTCTTTAACAAGAGTATGAATAAATTGAGTTATTTATCCCAGAGAATGAGGTAGCACATAATTAGTGTAAATTTCCGAAGTTAGATTTTTAATTGAAAATTATATTAACCTTTTCCTTCATTTTTAATCTCCCAATTATTCAATAAAGAATTTTTCAAAATTGTTTCCTTGTCTTCCCATTTGCCCATGCTCAGCACGGGCCCTTTCTGCTAGTCATAACGATAGCAATTCACCATTGTGGTGCCCATCTTAAATTAGTAAATATTTAGAATCACACTCGCATTCTGTGATGCCATTAAAGTAAGAGGAAGGGGTTGATTATGGTGCAGAAATCTGAAGCTTTGAATATGCAAAAATTCACTTATGTGGAGTTTTCAATCATTGATACTCTTTTTTTTTATTGTTAACGCCGAGATGAATATTAATAGCTCAGAGCTTGGCTGTTTGGGGAAAAAAAAGTTTTTTTCACATGACATTTTACTCCACTTCTTTAATTATTTGTGCTTTTAATATTACTAGTGGAATGGCCCATGCGATGTACGGGATATTTGATATTGATGGTGATGTTTGACTATGCTTTTAAATCTTGGGTATAGATGAAAATTCACATACCGTTCAAGTCCTAAGACAATTATATAATACATAAAAAAAAGACTATCATTACAAAATGCCAATATCTAAATTTTATATTTTATAATATTTGTTGCAAATGCATCTGATTGAAACATTAATGCACCAAATCAATGATAAAATTTAAGGGTGAGCAAAAAACAAAACCGAAAAACCAAACTAACCGAAACCGAACCAAAAAATCAATTAACCGAACCGATTGGTTTGGTGTTTTAAAAAAAACGAAGATACATGTTCGGTTTCAGTTAACCAATATAGAAAACTAGCAGTTAACCGAACCGACCGGTATACATATATTTCTATATTTTTTATATATATTTATGTATATTATATTTTTTATATATTATAAATTAATAAATATGCATTATATATATTTATATTTTTTATATATATATATATATATATATATATATATATATATATATATATATATATATATATATATATATAATATTATAAGAATTAAAAAACTGAAAAACCGACGAACCAAACCGATGGTTAACCGAACCAGTCAACTAGTTAACCAACTAATTTCGGTTTGGTTCCGGTTACCGGTTTTCCAAAAACCGGTAGTACCGGTTTGGTTCCAAAAAATGCCCCACGGTTTGGTTAACTGAATTGGAGATGCCACTCTTAACCGATTTCATGTTTTGTGATAACTTTTAACCTTTGAAAATAATTACTATTAATGGTTAGAAGTAAAACTAACCTATTATGTTAATTTACTCAAATAACTATTGAATAGTGGAAGTTATTATCTAAGATGACTATTAAATAACGTATATTTATGCCTAAAAACATTTTCTTCTTACTTTTTAACTAAAATGAGGTAAAGAAATTAGTTGGAAGCAATATTTATCAACCAACTACTAGAGTGACATGTATGTAAACACCTTGTAGGCATGTTTGTCCAATAATAAAACAATCAAACGATTCATAATGTGTTACAGTGTTGCATACGACTAAGTACATGAGTTGCAAGCCCTACTTAACAAACACACACATGATAACATACAATCCCAATGGCCAAAATGCCCTTATAAGACGTGGGCCCAACTAACAAACATGTATAGGGCCCATGGAATGAAATTTATGTATTTTTGTTATATTTTTTCATTTTTTATATTTTTCTATAAAATTTTGGTTTATTATGCAATTTCTATTCATTTTTCTGCAATTTATGGTTTTCTTTGTTTATTGTAATTTTTGTTATTTTCATCAATTTTTATGATTTTCCACATTTTTATGTATTTCTTTATTTGTTGCAATTTATATTATTTTCTTCATTTTTTATGTTTTCATAATTATTTTGCATTTTTATTTTTTCTTTAATTTATGTTATTTTATACATTTTCTATCTTTATTTGTATATTATGTATTTTTTATGGTTTTATTTTTTCTAGAATTTATGTATTATGTGAAAAATTAATGGCTTGGGCAAGTTGGGTTGGATTATGGTGGGTTTGGGTTGAACCCAAAATAGATCATTAACGGGTTAATTGGTCAAGGGCCCACCCAATGGCTTTTTAGAAAAGACAACATTTTTTTTTTGCCAACTACTATCATGCACCCTCATATAGAATTGGGATATGTTGGAAAAACAAAAAAACTAAGGGTAGAATTGGTATGAAAAATTAGGGTCTTTCGACCACACTAACTAGATCATTCTCATTTGTTATATATGGTAGTAGATATAAACTATTATTTTATTATGCAAATTTTGTTCATTTTCTATAATTTGTGTTTTTTTTTCTTAATTTTTGTGATTTTTTATATTTTTTTTGTAAATTTTCTCTATGTTTCTTGTTGCTTGTAATTTATATTATTTTCTTCATTTTTTGTGTTTTTTCACAATTATTTTGCAATGACAATATATACAATGGGAAAAATATAAAGTTGAGGGTAAAGTTGGAAAGTAAAATCAGGGTTTTTTGACCAAACCAATTGCAACATTCTCATTTTTTCGATATGGTATAGCTTTGTAATTTATGTTATTTTTCTTCAATTTTTATGATTTCCTATATTTGTTGTAAATTTTTTATGTATTTCTTTGTTTTTTTTTGTAATTTATATTATTTCTTCATTTTATGTGATTTTTCATAATTATTTTGTAATAACATATATAGAATGGGAAAAAAATATAAAGTTGATGGAAAAGTTGGAAAGTAAAATCAAGGTATTTTGACCCAACCAATTGCAACATTCTCATTTTTTTAGTATCATATAGAAATTTCCATGAATTTATATATTTTTGTAAAATTTCTATGTATTTCTTTGTTTTTGTTGTAATCTATTTTATTTTATTCATTTTATGTTTTTCATAATTATTTTTCAATGGCAATATATACAATGGGAAAATATAGAAAGTTGAGAGTAAAGTTGTAAAGTAAAACCAGGGTGTTTTGACCAAACCAATTGCAACATTGTCATTTTTTTAGTACTAAATTCATATTAAGCCCACAATAGGATCCATATTATCTAATTAAAAATAATATTAATTCAATAAGAGGGGTCTTTTGTATTATTTTCAAGTTTTGGTGTTTAGATGATTTCACATGCACTATGTTAATCCTAAGTTGAGGTTCATGATTTTTTTTATTTTTATTCTAAATATTAAGGTGGATTTATAAAATAATTGATTGATATATGATTTTAGCAAAAACATAAATAATGATAAATTACTAGTTATGAGTAGGGATGGCAATTTTCCCCATCCCCGATGGGGACCCAACTTCCCCAACCCGATGGGGTTGGGGATGGGGATTGAGGTCCCCGCCTCGTCCCGCCCCTGATTATATATATAAATGTTATTTTTATTAGACATATATTATTTATACTATATATATATATATATCAAAATATACTTAAAACATTATTTATAATTTAAAGTTTTTATTTATTTTTCAAAAAAATACTATTATCTAAAAAAATTCGGGGATTCAAGTTCCCTGCTCAGGAATGGAGGACAAATTTTATCCCCGATGGGGATTGGGGACGGGGAATATGATCTTTGCCCCGTTGCCATTCCTAGTTATGAGATCTCCAATCACCATTTAACAATCCTTAATTCCTTATGTGTCATGTGTGTAATTGATGAGTATTCATGGACAGTTGCAATGAATTAAATGAAAATAGTATGTAGCAACAAGGTAAAGATGATAAGATCAAATACTTGAGTGATCAAAAAAGAACATTGGAAAACAAAAATTGTTGAAGGTAAAGATGATAAGTAAAATCAATATACAACCATGTTAACAGTTTGTATTCTTATTTTTTATCGTTGGAAAAAGTTTGATAGACAGCGTACGGCCTCATGAATCATGATAGTTAAATAAATTACTGAAAAAACAAAAATCATAGATGGTGAAAAGGGAAAGTAAAATTGGGCTTTTTGACTAAAAAATGTTCCTATCTTCATTCTTATAAATGGTATAGGAAGAAAATTTATTACAATTACTCTTTTACCCTATATACCCATACCAATTTGTCATGGAGCTTTAAAACATTTTTTTTTCCAAACAGCCAAGACTTTATTTGGCATCCCACTGCCCCTGAGAACGCCTGAAAAATGATATGTACATCATGTACGTATGACACATATGATACTTTGAACCTTTGTTTAAATAGAGAAAAAAGTTTTGGTTTAAATGTATAAGCTGCAGCGAGCAAGTGCTCATGCGTCATGGTCATCTCCATCTCCAGGGTGTCAATTTAGATTTGGTCCAATCCAATGTGAGCCCATTACAAATGGACTAGGCCCACCCAATTCAACCAATCTGTTAAGATTTGTTTTTAATTTAGATTAATTCTAATCGAAACCTGATCCATTGACACCTATATTCTTATCTTTTATCAATGAAACAGATATTGGCTCAATCCAACCCAATCTAATATAAATTTGTTACAAATGGACCAGGTCCAATTCAATCAAGTAAATACATTGGACTATTGAATCTGGACTGATCCAGTTCAATGTCTTGATGGTCCATCCAACCCATCCAAATTGATTTTGGTTTGGACAGGGTCCAATCCAAAACCGGTCCATTGACACCTAGATGATACGCCAATATGCCTGCTCATGTTGTAGACTTAAAAAGACAATAGAGTTTCGTAAGATGATGAAATCTTTATGTAACCTTTTTTGCAAGTGCTAATAGAACTAGTCTGATGCCATGTGGTGTGTTCAATTGTGATTGGTTAGATAACCGATTATACACGTTTTTATGCAGCAGATCCCAATGCAAACCGATATAGATCTACCCTATGTCATCATAGCATGCACACAGCAGATCCATGCTCCAAACAACCATCCCTCAAAGTCAAAGCCCAATCCCCCAAAACCCTGATGAAAGAAGGATTCGATTTCAGGTGTCTATTACAACCACCAGAAGGAGACTTCACCTGCAAAGCCGAGTGGCACCTTCAAATGGAACTTTCATTTACCATTGTTGAAGAATGCATGGGTAAAACTGGTTCTATTCTACTAGAACCTGCAAAGGCAAAGGTTACATAAAAAACGCCATCATATGTTCGTATTACTAAACACCCCTTGCTCCCCTCGTATTGTGTAGACATGCAATTATATGATCACAATGGATTAGTCGTGATATGAAAGACCCGCCTTTTTTGTCCAGTCTAACAGTGGGCTTCGATAATAAAACAAGCATGCAGAAATGAGCTTTTATCATTTTGTCGGTTTGTCCATTCAAGCCTCTTTCTGTACCATGTCTTTCCGGAATCATAGATTTACAGTTATGGCCCGGGGCCATCACAACTTACCAGTCATTAGAGTTAATTAGATTAGATGGATCTTACATAAGAGAGGGCTAGACAAAAAAGATGACAAGTTATTGGAGTCCCAGACTGCTGACAATTCTCGTGTCCCCGGCGTCCCAGGCATTAGCTTCTGCTATAAATAAATATAAAGTAGAAACCGCCTCACATTATAACAAAAATTAAACACTCGCACACACACACACACAAAATCGCCTAATCTTCACATGTTGGGGAAAGAAGAGAAATGTTAGAAAAGATAAAAGTGAAAGCATTTTGGGGAAACAATTTTTTTTATACTTATTTCACTCAAAACAGATGCAGGACTCAAAAGTCAAACGTTCACATGTCCTCTCATACTCCACCAAGTAAAGCTTATCGCCAATTAGGATAACAAAGGAACAATACACATTAATTAATTATACCCTCATCGTAACAACAAATCTTGATATCACAGCTTTAAATAATTAGATATCATTCACATTTTCCAAACCAGGAAAAGGGGGGAACAAAGGAATGGCAGTAATAACAATAAGAGAGGAATTCAAAACCATGGAATCCTCCAAGTGCCAAACCTGACAATGTTACATTCCATGAAAATCAAACTAAAATAGAAGCAGATGAAGCTGGGAACCTTTCATTTATACCTTTCTTCATGTCTCCAGGTTTCATCTGAATTTGAAAAACTGCATCATTATCAACGGGCCTGCCATGTCCCAAATACTCGTCCCTACAGGGCAATGAGTTGAAGCACAGCTTGAGTTTTTTTTTTTTTTTGAGAAACATATATAAGCAAGTTCAAATTTCAGGTCTTCTAGCAAAAACAGGAATAAGCAAAATCAAAAGGTTAGCTGCATCCATATTCCATAAGCAAGAGGGAAGCCAGTTACATTTGGCCCTTCTCAAGAAACTGGAAAGCAGTGTTAATTTAGGCAAATATAAATAGGTCGAACAGAACCTGTATGTATCACATTAATAATCCTAGGCAGTAAAAATAAATATATATTCAATACCAGCCAAGACTAGAGCTGTAGGTTGATCTTTTCAGACCACTTGAAGATATCCGAGTAAACTTGATCACCCCCCAAGTCTTCTCCTGTAGCACCTGCTGCCACCCTTATAATATCCTCAATCAATGCAAAATTGCCCATTATGTCAACATGTGCACCACTCTGGGTTCCCCGGCCCTCTAGAAGATTTGCTGGAGGGGCATGATCATACTCCCTAATGAAAGTGCGAATGCCTGAAGGGTTGAATCTAGTTTTCCCACGCCAAGCTTTTGCGCACATAAAACCTGCACTTAGAACAGGTACAGTTTCGTCTCCATCAACTGAAAAAACTCCTCCTTTCAGACAACTACCCTCATTTTCATCCTCAGCTGATGTATCAATCTGGAAGGGGATGCAGCATTCAGCAGCTGGATTCAATTTGTAAACATATGCTCTTTCTGTGGGGATGCCAACTCCATACATTGAATAGATCTCCATGTCCGGAGCATATGGTAATCTGCCAAAAAATGGGATGTGAAGCAGTAGCGATCAAGATTAACTTATCCAAATAAGACACTTTAATCATCAGAGGAAGAATCCATACATCACCATAGCAATAAAAACTACAATAGGTCTCCCTTCAATCAACATGTTTTGGTATGTCAAGACAAAAAACAGTGTGAATATGTAATGCAACTGCTTATTTGTTGGAAAGTGATATCCAGCACTAAAGAATAAAGTCTTTGGAAAATTATATCCCCAGGAAATTTTGGGGATATCAAAAGTAGCAGTACAAAAATATCATCGTCTGAGGAATGTTAATCTCCTAAATATTTGCATGGAAGTGAACTTGCTTGATATTTGAATAGTCCAGTCTTCAAAACTTGAGGGTCTAAAGTGGGAGGATGTTAAATTGGGTAGGTTTAGGATAATTATATAAGCTTTGTGAATTTTCTAGTCATTTTCCCTTTTGAAATTCATCTTCCATTCTTTTATAGGTTACCTGAGTTAGACCAGTCCTGAAGTTAATATAGAAGAAAATGAAACTTAACATAGGTTGTGGGCAACATAGCATGACATAGAAAATCCACTCTTGCAATTGGAATTTGATAGAATTCCAATGGGCAAGTCAAAATTTTCATTCCACTGTAATACATATGTTATCCTAAGTTCTTCTCAGATTCTGAATATGGGATAACTTAGATGCACAGCACAGACAATATCTTGTCTTATGCTGACCTGTTTTGAAAGATAGAAATAGGTGATTTTTTATGGCAAATCATATTTAGTTAGGGAAATCATTGGAAAGATTGAAAGCACAACCTTCAATTACTTTTGTTGGTATTAATCAGAAACAATTTTGGGATCAATGGGATAGTGTAACTTTTGAATCCTCTCCAGGTGTCTTGGAATTTTTATGTCACGTTTTATCTGTTTGGTTCTATCCTCTAAGGTCTCAATTTTGTGGGAACTTCCATTTCCCCCATTTACCAAAAAAAATACCAACTCTATACAGTCCTTTTAATTTAATTGTTGTTTGTGCATTTTTTTTGACTTACATTTCCCAATCTTTGTTCTGGGAACCAGGTGAAGTTCTGGGAACAACTTTGGGTGGGAGATGTGCCATTGGAAGATCAGTTTCCCTCTGTATTTTCTCTTTCCGGTATAAAGGGGAACCTGTGTCTACTTTTTTGGTCCCTTCTGAGTCAAACTTTGGGTTTGATTGGAATTTGGCTCTTAGAAGAGACCTTAGGGATAGTAGAATCTAGACTTTATCCCCCTCTAGTGTCTTTTCCTGTGCCTCTTTCTTTAAGTCTCTGGTGCAACCTACCAACAACAATGTCCAAACTTTTCCAGTAAAGGAAGTATGGGGTAAACCAATCCCTCCAAGGATTGGAGGTTTTTGTTGGGAAGCCTTATTGGAAAGATGCTGTTAGTGTCGAGTATGTAGGGGTATTTCTGTCTTTATACTTATGTTGAGGTTGCTGATCTGTAATATTATATTAGAACTAGTGTCCCTCACTTAAGTAAGGGCACATGTGTTTTTTCCATTATGTTAGTAATATAAAACATGTCTGGCCGAATGGGAGAGGTAATTTTTCTCTCACTCGAACCAAGCTTTTCTTCTCTCTCTCTCTCTCTCTCTCTCTCTCTCTCTCTCTCTTTCTTTCTTCTTTCTTCTTCTCTCTTCTTGGCTGTTATCAGACTAACAGAACTCAAGGGCAGGCCGAATCATAATATGGTAGCAGAGCACAACTAAGCAACTCGGATCTGCCCAGATTTCTGTTTTCTGTGCACTCAGTCTAGGGTTTTCTCTTGATTTCTCTGCCATCGATTGGAGATAAGGGAAATGGTTGAAAAGGAGTGGTCGCCCTCTTCCCTTGGAGGTCTCTATTGCCTCCAGTTGTGCTGTTCATGGTCGGTTGCTGTGGTTTCTAAGAAGCCCTCCCCTAATCGATGAAGAGAAGAGGGCTGATTCGTGTGGTGCAGTGGGTGTCTTGTGTGGTTTGTTTTTCGGGTGATGAGGTAAGAGATTTCTATGCATATTTTTGTTATGAATCAAATAGGAAGTATGTTTCAGATCGTATGGTGGGATTTCAGACTGTAGTGTGTTAGGGTTTATGTTGTTTTTTAGTGTGATTCGAAGGGGGAGTGGTCTTCATATAGTATGGTGAGATTTCAGGTAGTCATTGGGTAGGGTTTGTGGTGTAAAGAGTGCAATATTCAGCAATAACAAGTGCTGAAACCAGTGTGATCAAGTAGTGTGCAGTGTGCCGAATTCAGTAATAACAGAATTCAGCAATGGGAGAATGCAGTGATAGCAAATCTAATGTGATGATACCTACTGACTACCCGAATGTTCAAATGACCTCCATTAAACTGAATGGAGAGAATTATGTACCTTGGGCTAAATCTATAGAAGTTTTCTGAAGGCAAAGAAGAAGGTGAAACACATAAGGGAGGAGAAACCCTCCACTGATTTTCATGAGTGTGATGACTGGGAAGAAGAGGATGCATAGATTATCACGTGGTTATGGAACCGTATGGAACCCAAGATTAGTGTAAATTTCATGTTTCTTGACACTGCCAAAGATGTGTGGGGCCATGCTAAGAAGTTGTATTCTGGTCAAGACAATACAACCAGAGTATATCAACTGTATCAGGAATACTTTAATCTGCAACTGGGCAATCAGAGTCTTGAGGAGTACTATGCTAGTATGAGAAACGTTCGTAATGAGTTGAATGTTTATCACCCCCTCACTTCTGATGTCAAAATTCAGCAACAACAGAGAGAACAACTTGATGTGACTCAATTTTTGGTGGGGCTGAAATCTGAGTATGAACCAGTGCGGGCTCAGATACTACGAGGGTCAGCTCTCCCTTCCTCAGAAGAGGTGTTTGCTCGACTTCTGAGGACTTCCATTGGATCTACTGAGAACTCTAATGTTTCTGATAGATTAGCCTTTGCAGTATCAAGGGGCCGTGGTCTTAGAGGTGGAGCTCGGGGAGTTCAGTCTGGTCGTAGTGGTAGCAGTGGTCCAGTATATGGCCGGAGTGGTGGTGGTGGACCTACATATAACCGTGGTGGTGGTCGTACTGGAGGTAGAGATTCAAGGGGAGCCCGTGGTAGAGGACGTGTCTCGGTTCCGAGAAGATGTACTCATTGTGGTATGGATGGACATACCATTAATTAATGCTATGACTTGCATGGTCCACCCTCAACTTGGGCCAATCATGCCATGACTAGTGACACCAGTTTCAGACAGGAGAGTCGTTCAACTGATCAGATGCCTCCTACATCCACAGATGTTCCCGGGAAGGAGATGGTGAGTGTTCCCCGTGATGAGTATGAGAGGTTTGTCCAATCCACATCTCAACAAAACATGGCTACTTTTGCACACTCAGGTGTGGCTTGTTTGGCATCCACACCCAATCCTTGGATTATCGACTCTGGAACCTCCGATCACATGATTGGAACTCCAAGTGTGTTTTCTTCCCTCTCTCATTTCTCAACATCACAATTTGTTACCCTTGCTAATGGTTCCACATCCTCCATTTGTGGTCTTGGCAATGTTAACATGACCCCCTTATCTTTATCCTCAATTTTGTATGTCCCTAAATTTCCGTTTAATCTTATGTCTGTTAGTAAGTTGACCAAGTCATTCAATTGCTCTATTACCTTTTACCCTTCTTCGTGTGTTTTTCAAGATCTCAAGACGGGGATGAAGATTGGTGGAGGGCATGAAACTGGTGGATTGTATTATCTTGACGGTGGTGGAAGAACATCAACAACTCTCCAGTGGCACTGTCAATTTGGTCATCATTCGCTGAAAGTTTTGAAGTCTTTGGTTCCTTCGTTGACCCAACTTTCTGTTTTAGATTGTGAGTCGTGCCAGTTGGGGAAACATCATCGTGTTCCCTTTAGTCTTAGGGTTGGTAAACTGTGTGCCGAGTCCTTTTTCCTTGGTTCATTCAAATATTTGGGGTCCTTATAAAGTGATGTCATACAATGGATATAGATATTTTGTCATTTTTGTTGATGATTATTCAAAGATGACGTGGCTCTATTTAATAAAAGAAAGGAGTGAATTGTTTACCATCTTCCAAAAATTTTATGCCGAGATTCGCAACCAATTTGGTGTTCGCATTAAAATTTTTCGTTCCGATAATGACTATGAATATTTCTCTTCATCATTTCAAAAATACTTGGACCAACATGGCATTATACATCAGACCTCATGTACCTACACCCCACAACAAAATGGGGTGGCTGAGAGAAAGAATCATCATCTTTTGGAAACAACTCGATCCCTCATGCATCACATGAATGTTCCCAAACCCTTTTGGAGTGGTGCGGTGCTTACTTCTTGCTTCTTGATTAATCGGATGCCCACGTCTATCCTTGATGGTCATTCCCCATTCACTACCTTGTTTCCCACCTTATCTCTGTTTTCTCTTTCTCCTCGGGTTTTTGGGTGTGTCTGCTTCGTCCATAATCTGGGCCCTGCGAAGGACAAGTTAGATGCACGATCCATTAAGTGCATCTTCCTTGGCTATTCCCGAACCCAAAAAGAGTATAAGTGTTATCATCCTAGTTCTCGACGTTCCATTGCGTGTTATAATGTTACATTCTTTGAGTCTACTCCATTTTTCTTGGGGTCCGGTGATGCTTCTTCCTCCTCATCACCTCCTCTTCCACTTCCAGTTGCGGATTCTGTTCCCCTTGTTCCAGTTGTGACCAAGTCCTTGCCTCCAGTGCCACCACCTGTTGAACGGCCACCTATCTGTCAAGTGTATACACATCGCCCACATGTACCGGCTGCTACTCTAGCTCCATCAACGTCGATAGATTCGACAATTGTCTCCACACCAGCCCCAAACCCAGTATCTGATCTTGATATTCCCATTGCCTTGTGGAAAGGTAAACGCACTTGTACCCTTCATCCTATTTCTAATTATGTTTCACTCACTCACCTTTCTGCTTCCCATCGCCAATTTATCTCTTTGTTATCCTCAGTTGTTGTCCCTAAGGATGTCAAGGAAGCCCTTGCCTCTCTAGGGTGGTGCCGTGCAATGGAAGAAAAACTCTCAGCTCTAACTCATAATCATATTTGGGACCTCACCAATCTTCCTCTTGGGAAGCAGGCTGTCGGTTGTAAGTGGGTTTATACTATTAAGTATTTACCTGATGGTAGTGTAGAGCACCTGAAAGCTAGATTGGTTGCAAAAGGGTACTCCCAAACCTATGGTATTGACTACGTAGAGAACTTTTCCCCAGTTGCTAAGATAGGTTCGGTTCGTGTTGTGATCTCTCTTGCTGCTATGTATGATTGGCCCCTCTATCGGCTTGATATCAAGAATGCTTTCTTGCAGAGTGATTTGCTCGAGGAGGTCTATATGGAACAACCACCAGGGTTTGTTGCTCAGGGGGAGGATGGTAAGGTATGTAGACTAAAGAAGGCTAGTTATGGGCTTAAACAGTCTCCTCGAGCATGGTTTGGTAGGTTCAGTGAGGTGGTAAAGAAGTTTGGTATGAAACAGTGCCAAGTTGATCATTCAGTCTTCAGTCATGACTCTCAGACAGGAAAAATCCTATTGGTGGTGCATGTAGATGATATTGTTATTACCGGGAATGATAAAATGGGCATTGACAGGTTAAAGACTTTTCTACAGGAACATTTTCAAACAAAGGACCTTGGTGAATTGAAATATTTCTTGGGATAGAAGTAACAAAGTCTAAGCATGGTATTAGTTTATGTTAGAGGAAATATGTGCTTGATTTGCTGGAGGAAACAAGTTTGTTAGGTGCTAAACCAGCTTAAACACCTATGGAAACAAATACTAAGCTGAGTAGCGATATGGGTGAAGTGTTTGAAGACCCTGGCAGATACCAACGACTTGTAGGTAAACTGAACTACCTAACCATTACTTGGTCAGATATTTCATTTGTGGTTAGTGTGGTAAGTCAGTTCATGCAGAAACCTTTGGTTCCTCATTGGGATGCGGTTCTAAGAATTGAGGTATTTAAAAGGGGCTCCTGGTCGTGGTTTGATATACAAAAGTGGTGGAAAACTTGAAATAGGAGGATATACTGATGCTGACTGGGCTGGTTCTATGTTTGATAGGAGGTCTACCACAGGCTATTGCACTTTTCTTGGGGGTAATCTGGTGACATGGAAAAGTAAGAAGTAGACAGTCGTGGCGAGAAGTAGTGCAGAGGTAGAATATAAAGCTATGGCACATACTACTTGTGAATTAGTGTGGCTAAGGAACCTTTTACAGGAGATAGGATACAATGTTAACACTCCAATGAAGCTCTACTGTGACAATCAGGCTGCAATTCATGTTTCTTCTAATTCGGTGTTTCATGAAAGAACCAAGCACATAGAGGTTGACTGTCACTTTGTGAGAGAGAAGGTGCTGAATGGAGTGATAGACATTGCATATGTTAACATAGGGAACCATTGGGCAGACTTATTTACTAAAGGGTTGAGTCGGGGAAGAGTGGACTACATATGTAACAAGCTGGGATTATATGATATATACTCACCAGCTTGAGAGGGAGTGTTAGTGTCGAGTATGTAGGGGTATTTCTGTCCTTATACTTATGTTGAGGCTGCTGATTTGTAATACTATATTAGAACTAGTGTCCCTCACTTAAGTAAGGGCACATGTGTCTTTTCCATTATGTTAGTAATATAAAACATGTCTGGTCGAATGGGAGAGGTAATTTTTCTCTCATTCGAACCGGACTTTTCTTCTCTCCTTTTCTCCTTTTTTTTCTCTCTCTTTCTTTCTTCTTTCTTCTTTCTTCTTCTCTCTTCTTGGCTGTTATCAGACTAACAGAACTCAAGGGCAGGCTGAATCATAATAGATGCAATACTTGTGATATACTCCAAAGAAAAAGGCATAATTGGTGCTTGTCTCCAAATTGGTGCATCCTGTGCAAGGGTAACGGTGAAACTATTGCTCTTTTTGGTTCTGATATTTGGGAATGGTTTATGGCTTTATTTGGATACAATTGGATCCCTCCTCCAAGTATACAAGGCTTGTTTGCTGTTTCTTTCTTTAGGTGGCCGAAGAGAAGGGGTAAAATCATGTGGAGATGTGTGAGATCCGCCATATGTCGGACCCAAGGGCGGAGCCAAGTATATTGTGGTGGTGGTGGGAGGGGGGGCGTCCTTGGCCTCCCAAACTTTTTGTTAGATCAATATTTATATATAGTTATTAAGTTGAGGTAAGGCAAAAAATGTAATAAAGTGGGTCCTTGCCCCCCCTCCCCCTCCCCCCCCCCCCCCCAAAAAAAAAAAAAAAAAAAAAAAAAAAACTAAAATGTTAAATGATCTTTCTTTAATGCTCCTCCAACTCCCAAAATTAAAAACTTTGTTTATTTTTTCTTTAAAAAATATATAATAACCTTCCACCCCATTTCCCTACACAGCCTACCTCCTCTACTGATCTACTCCCACCTCATTTTCTTGTTTTAACTCCCCCCAAGAGAAAATTCTTGGCTCTGCCACTGGTTGGACCCTATGGGAGAAAGGAATTCAAGGACCTTTTCTGAAAAACAAAGGAAGAAAGAACAGATTATTGGAGTTATTACAGTTAGGGTGGTGCAATGGTTAAAATCTTTGGATCTATTTGCTGATGTCTCCACCGGTATGTTGCTTAACAATTGGAAGGAGGTGGCAATTTCATTACCAGTTCATTCAACTGTGTCCTCTGTGGTCACCACCAGCCCCTGGTTTTATAAAATTGAACTTTAATGGGGAGTAGTGAGGGCAATCCAGGACCTTCAGGTGTAGGAGGTGTTTTCAGAGATGAAAATGGGAAGGTGGTTGCACTGTACTCAAGTCCCATTGGGGTTGGTGACTCTCTTAGAGCTGAGATGTATGCTTTATTGGAAGGATTAAAGAAGGCAAAGAAGCTGAATATTCAAAAGCTGATGGTTGAAGGAGACTCACAGTTAGTATTAAACTGGTTAGGGAAGGACAATGGACTCTAGAGTTATGCTAATGAGAGGAGAGAGGTTAAGTGGTTATCCAGGGGATTGGAACAGTTTCATTGAGTGAAGAGAACTGAAAATGCCTTTGCAGATATTTTGGCAAAATAGGGGGTGGGAAGGGTCCAAATGTTTTGGGCTAATTTGTAATTTTCTTTTCTTGTTCTCTTGGGAAGAGTTAAGTCATTTTATCTCCTCCCCAGAGTGCTGTATGTAATCCTGTTTTCTTATTAATAATATGAGTTTCTGTTATTGATAAAATATAGATTTATTAACTACAACTACTTGCTTTTACTTTACCTTTTCCAGAGAGAGAGAGAGAGACGTCAACATTCTTATCAAAAGGAGAAGGGACAATTTCTTGAAGTAAAAAAGCAACTTGCGATAACAAAGAAAATGGGTTCTCACTTTGTTTCTAAGGGATTTGACCAGTATTTGTAGTGTTTATATTTAGGATCATCTAAATTGTCAGCAATTCCATATGAGAATTGAGCACCTCCACGCTTCATCATCTTTGGGGCAACAAAATGTAGAAGATCCAAAATTGATCCAGCTGTATAAACTTTGTAGTCTGCCACAGCTTTGATACCTCCCCAGCCCATGTCATGGTACTCTATCCATACATCGCGACAGGTCATATTTGCAAGGCTATTACCTTTAACAGCACCCTGTACATTAACAGGCAACTAAGTAAAGAAATAGATAAGACTTTAAAGAAATCAACTTATAAAAAATGACAATTCTAATTGCATAGACAAGATGGTCACTCTAAAATGATAGATCCCATTGAATTGAGTTTATGACCATTAAAATGCCATGAGAAATAAAAGAACCATAAACAACAGCACAAGAATCTTCCATAATTTGCAAAAGACATGCATATAATAATGAAGAATGCTTCATATTGAATTTTGAAATTGAGTGACATTCTTTCTGACACAGATAAAGAGTTGCAGCATAATTCCATGGAAGTATTTCGAATACAAAGCACCTAAAGAAGCAGAAAGGTAGCATATTCAATCCCCAAAAGTTATTACATGATCTATAAATAAAATTCACCCCAGAGAATTCTTTTCAGGCTTCAAATCCTCAAAAGTTATCTGTTTTCTCTTCTAACGATTAATAGTTATTCTTTTTGCAAGAAGCACATGAGAATGTAAAGAGCAACCCTACTCTGCAAACTGGTTAGAGAAGCAGACAACTCAAAATCTCAACAGCCGTAAGCTGACAATATCAATTAATCAAATAAAATTTAAACTGCATATGTTTCCCACCTGGCATCCCCCACTCTGATTCCCTCTTTTTGACCCCAACCTGGCTAGGCTATTAGTATACATGGAAATCCATTTGAACAAGCAGTTCAGGTTGGTAGATAATGCCAATGCAAGGTCCTTCAGTCTTTAGTGGAAACCAACTGAACACAACTTGACAATTTCTTTCACCAACTAAGCCATTCCACTCCCTTTAAAAATCTCGGTTTGTAAGAGTTAAGAGTCCATCCCTTGGAGAAAAGCTAGCCAATGCATTAAACACTCTTAGGATTTAATCAACTGTGGTTCCTTGAAACTCCTCTTTAGTCTTTTCCAATGTGCCACCCTTGTTAAATAAGTGTATATAATACTTTCTGCATTTTGACTTTTGTTTTCAAAATTTCTTAAATTTCACTCACCTAAAAAACACTGTACATGTATAATGACCACTTTTCTACAACACCATAGAATTTCCCTTTTTGTGTGCATACAAAGATATTTAAGTGTAAATAAATCTACTACCTTAGAAGGTGCTGACCATACAACACCCAAGAGATTACCAAAGTAGTTATACACCCTCAAAGTAAAAGGACACCCAAGGAAGAGGTGATTTACATTCTCTCCACTCCTTTTCATAACAAGGAGGTTTGGTCCAAACCTGTCCCTCCAAAAGTGGGAGCCCTCTGTTCGGAAGTCTCTCTTGGAAAAATAGACACCTTGGATGTTATGCAAAAAAGAAGGCCTGGTCTTTGTATCTCTCTTAACCGGTGTACCCTATGCAAAGCAAATGAAGAAAGTTATTACCATATACCAATCACTTACCCCTTTGTTGTAGGCCTATGGGAGAAACTTTTTGATCTTTTAGGGTGCAGGTGGACAGAACTGGAGCATATTTGCAGACTTTTTGACCCTACAACTTTCAGGTGGCCAAACAGAAGAGGAAGAGTCTTGTGGAGAAGTGCTAGAGCTGCTTTGGTGTGGACTGTTTGGGAGGAACAAAATGCCAGAATTTTTAATGATAAGGAGAGGGATCAGACATGTGTGCTGGAAAGTATTCTATGTAGGGGCCATAATCTGGGTAAAATCCTTGGACCTGTTCTCACCCTACTCTTTTGAAGATATAAAGAGGAATTGGGAGCAAGTAGCCAAGAGTTCTGAAGACAGAAGTAAGCCTTTGGTGGAATGGAAACCTCCTGATGTAGGTGTGGTTAAATTAAAATTTGATGGCAGCAGTTTGGGTAACCTGGGAGATGGGACCATTTGGAATAGGGGGAGTCTTCAGAAATGCTGAAGGCCAGATTATAGCTCTTTTTTCCGGTCCTATAGGGATGGGAGATTCAGTTAATGCAGAAATCCAAGCTGTACTACAAGGAGCAGAAATTGCAAAAGAGTTGGTAGTGGAGCATTTAACGATTGGAGGTGACTCCAAATTGGTTATTTGATGGCTAAAAGAGCCGGAGATGGCAGCCTGGCCCTACAGGGGGCAATGAGAAGAATTAAGTGGCTAATGTCAAATATCTGTCACATTTCAATGGGAAAGAAGATCAGCAAATGGGCTGGAAGATTTCCTAGCCAAACAAGGAGCACATAGGAATAAGCTCTTTTGGGCCCACTTGTAAGCTTTATGTTGTAGTTTAGAGGCTGCACCTTGCGCTTCTTTGTGGGGAGTTGTATGATGTATACTGTGTTTTTTATTCTAATTAATAACATTACCATTACCTATCAAAAAAAAAAAAAAAAACATATGCACAAATTGGTTCTTCCTCAATGGATCATGTCAATCATCAATCATGTTAATGATTTTCAAGCCAGCTTCCTAATGGAAGACCTTTACCTTAGGAAGAGCAGGTCCAACCCAGTGGCTGCTAGGAAGGGGGAATTTCATCAAGGGACATGATGAAGGGAAATCAAGAAAATTGACCAATAGGAATGAAGGCATTCAATAAACTAATAATCTAAAATCTTTCATGGTTGCTTCCCCTTCTAAAACCCAAATCCTAGGAAATGCCTGATACAGAAATGGAGGCCAAAGAGGGTAGAAGCCTATTTTTGTGCAGGGTAATGGAATAAAGCCAAGGGAAACCCAAAAAAACAAAACAAGGTCATCCACTACTGACCCAAGTTTCCCCCCAAAATCTAATTTTATTTCTAGATACAACATCATACCTAATATGCCAGGGTGCGATTTGAACAGGATCAAGTTGGGAATTTGTTAAAATTTGAATGGTCCCAGGCCGATGCAATGTAAATTTTTCAAATTAGACACTGAAGGGATTTCTTACTCTATATGATTCATTTTGAAGCCCAAGTTCCAATTCAGCCTTGAAGGTGAAGGATGAGAATGAACAAAATCAAACAAACAGGTCATTATTTACTATTGGAAAGAATAAACAAAGAAGGGAAGCCTCTTTCAAAGGGGACTCCTCTACCCAAACATCTTCCCAAAATCTCACTTATGTCCCGATGCCAAGTCAATGGTCATACCTCACATGATTAAGGAAAAGGGGAAGGATATCATGTATAGCTCTCCAAGGTGCAGCAAGGGTAGCTATGTGCAGACAACCAGCATCCCATCCATTTCTTAACAACCAATACTAGCTACGACTTTATGCCACAATCTCTCATTTTCCTCAAGAAAGCACCAAAACCACTTGCTCAAGAAAACCAAGTTTTCACACTCACATTGCCAATTCCCAAACCCCCTTCTTCCTTCTTCTTGGTCACCTTCTCCCATCTCACCACCTAGTCAGGTCTTAAAGCACTGAAGACAAGTTGCTTTTGTTATATGCAAATTTTGTTTTTTGAGAAGTTGTGGTGGTTCAGAGAATGCTTCGAGAAGGAAATACATCATTTATGCAAACAGGAAAATAAAAAAACTGGAACTGGGTAGTAGAGGAAATTAAGAGAAAACTCTGGCCTAAAGGGCCCCTAACATTAACTCCTTTTCAAGAAGGTAAAGCCTTACTGGATTTGGCCAATACTAACGAGAAGATCCATGTGTTTCCAAACCAGACAGAAGAGGGTTTGGTAGTCATAGGAAAATGAAATCCAAGCGCCAATAGTGTTAATCTCATGGGAACCCCAGTGGTGAAAGTGGTAGGGCTTCCCTTCCATTCTGGTAAGGAGAAACCTTCAAGATGATTATGAACCTTTGTGAGGGTACTTTAGAAAATCTGGATACTTCAAAAATTAGAGTGACAACCTTCAGATTGGTGGGTGTCAAGTTTGAAGCCTTTTTTTTTTATCAATAAGTTTGAAACCATTTCTAGAATGTTGGAGGTGGATATCAAAAACACTACCTACAACTTCTGGCTATTGTCGTCGTTGGAAGCTTAGTTGTTGATGGAATGGTCGAAGGTAGAAGAAGATGGGGATGTGGCAAATGATGGGACACGTGGAGGTCGGGAGAAGAAGATTGATTTGAATTTGAATTTATTGAAGAAAACCCAATTGTTTCTTCTCTTAAAAGGTGTTGGGTAGGTTTCCAAAGAGGCAGAGATATCCGGGCCGTCTAATAGTAACCAAAGGGTCTCATTTAGAACATACACTCGAGTGGTAGCAGAAGGAAGAGGCTTGTGCTACAAGTTTGCTGAAAAAGCAATAAGTGCTAGGCCACCAGTTGAGACCAGCAATTTAGTTGGTCTACTTAAACCACAACCAATAGGTCATATGACCTTTCAAGTGGTCAGGTGGAGATTGGGGCTCGAGCAATGGAAGATGGTTCCATCGGTCTATCTTCATCTAACACAACCCCTAAGGCACCCTAGTTGGCTATAGCGGATGTTTGGAGGTTGAAAAGGCCTGACCAAGATCCAGGGAGGAAGATGTTATAGGGTATTCCCTCTGGATATAATTTAGCTTGGAAGTTGAGTGGTAACACTACGAATCCGAATAGACCAAATCTGAAGGTCTCTAGAGATATATGTGATGACTCAAACGCAAAAAATGAATCGGAGGATTTGCGGTAGGAAGAAGACTTTGAGGTAGATCAACCTTCAAGTATTGGTAGTACCGACTCCACCAAAGCCTATAAAATTTTGGATGATGACTCATTGGGGGACAGAACTCCTTTTTGAAGATTCCTCCAATTGTCTTTCTTTGGACTTGAAAGGAGCTAGGCAGCTAGCTTTGAAGTGCCCACTTCTATCTGTTGTGGCTAAAAGAGAACTGAAATCAATTCTAATGGAGGCACCCATACTTGGAATCTGGGTTGCAGCACTGACCAAAGTCTAGAAGCACAAGAGGAATAGTCAATGCATGCTATCCAGGTGATATCTAAAAAGAAAAACAACCTTGCAAGAAGCACTCAAGAACTAGCTTACAATAGACTAGAGCAAGGAGTCTCTTCCCCTTTATGTCCCTCTAGCTCTTTTCCTTTACATAATTTTCTTGTCCACAATTTTTCCTCTAATGTTGCCTCCCCTTTTATTGCAAGACTAGTGAGAACTCTACCTTCTCAAAATGTTTTCAATCCAAGTGCCACTCTGGCTGGGTGAGGGGACAATTCTGCCAGTGAGTTAGAGGAAGAAAGGGGAAGGATTTTAAATCTAATCCTAGAAAATTTGTTAGACATGGTTGTGGAGAAGAATCTTGAAGATTGTAGGTTACATCATCTCAAAAAACAAGTACAAGACACCCTTCAGGCAAGGATCAAAATTTCGATACGATACGTCGGGCGTATTGTATCATATCTTTTGGGTTCTGAAACACATGTTTACAGGTGTTTTGGGAACCCTTTCTTTTTTAATAAAAAAAATATAAAAACCAATTTAAAAAACTAAAAAAATATAAAAAGCACATGCTTTTTAGTACCAATACACCTCTGTCAATACACAGAGGTGTATCAATACTTTGAACCTTGCCTTGAGGTAGAATCACTGGCTTAGGAGAGAGTTGATCCTATAGAACAAGTAGGGAGGCAAGGAAAGGGAAGAGAAGGCAGGTGAAAAATTAAAAAAAAAAAGGGGGAAACAAAAGTCTATTTGAGAAAAGGTGGAAAAGAAAGGAAAAGAAAGAGTGAGAGTGAAAAGCTCAAATATGGAATAACCTATGAAAAGGAGGAAAATAGGAGAAAGGAAAGAAGAAAAGGGGTTTGCTAAGATTAAGGAAACTTTCCTGGACCTTTTAAGCTAGTTCAGTGAAGGTCATAAGTTGGAATGTAAGAGGTTAGAAAGTACAAAGAAAAGAAAGTTAACAAGGGATGTCCTTCGGAAAGAAAGGCCTGACTTAGTTATGATTCAAGAGACCAAGTTGTCAAAATAGATAGAAATTGGATTAGAAGTATTTGTGGATCTAGGGGGGCTTAGTTGGACTTTTTCCCCTTCTTGGGGAGCTTCTAGGGGAAGTCTCACAATTTGGAAGAATGAGGAATTGGATTGTGTGGAGGAGCCAATAGGCCAATTTTCAGTCTGTTTTTTTTTTTTGGTGAATAACTGATTACTTCATTGAATTTAAAAGAAAGTGTACAAGAGAAAGTGAGAGAGAGAGAGACAAGCTCTCTTATCTCTCCCCTTTAACTTTAGTTATGATTACAATTACATTTGTGCCCAAAATGTTTGAATTCTCCCAACCCCTTGCTTGGCTAGTGCATCAGCCATCAAATTAGCTGTTCTTTTCACCCACTGTATTCTCAGTTCCATGTCCTTTGTGATCCATCTGAATTTTTTCTTCTCATTATTATATTTCCACATCTTACTTTCCTCATCCAGTAGCCAAGCCACTACCAGTTTGGAATCCCAATTTTCAGTCTCTGTTAAAATCAAAAGATCTTCATATGGGAGAGAATGGGCCTTAACAAATGCTTATGGCCCCAATTCTTATAGAGATAGAAATTTGTTCTGTGAGGAATTATCAATTGGTGTTTGGGAGTTTTTTTAATGTTATAAGGTTCTCAGGTAAAGCAAACAATCCAAATCAGGGTATATCTACTAGCATGAGAAAATTTAATGGACTAATTGACTCCCTTGAACTAAAAGAAATTCCCCTTCTGCAAGAGGACTTGCCAAATTCCCAATCTCCCCCAACTTGTTCTAAGTTAGACAAATTCCTCTTTGCATTTAATTGGGAAGAAGTGTGGGGGATCTTGGTTTCTAGAGCCTTGCCCAAAGTCACCTCAAATCATTGTCCCATTTGTATTGAGAAAGAATCTTCTTTTGGAGCTCCCTCACCATTCAAATTTGAGAATATGTGGCTGGAAGATCCATCTTTTAAGGAGAAGGCTAAAGAGTGGTGGGGAGAGATTGGTTCTCTAGGAAGAAAGAAAATTGTAAGTTTTTCCAGAAAATTAAAGAGGTTGAAAGAGAGAATAAAAGTTTGGAATAAAGAACATTTTGGAAGGTTAGAAGAAGTTCAAGAAAATATTTTCTCAAGGATTGAAACTTTGAATAGAATAGAAGCTCAAGGTTTGACGACAGAGGAGGAAAGATGGAGACAGAAATTCAGATGCAAATGGCTGCTAGAAGGGGATGGTAGCTCCAAGTTTTTTCACTCACTTGCAAATGGTAGAAGGAAAAAAACATTATTTATAAAATAGAAGTGGAGGGTAAAAAAATAGGAGAGGAACTAGAATTACAAACCAATTAGAGAAATACATCGAGGATTTTTTGTGGCACCTGCAAGAGGGAAAAAAGGATCATTTAGATACATGGGAATTAGTTTGCAAACCCAAGGAAAAAGGTAGCCTAGGGATAGGGAACTTAGCTCTGAGAAACACTGCACTGCTAGGTAAATGGTTATGGAGATAAATGTTTGAAAAGAGATAGGCTATGGCACAAGTTAGCCCCCCTAGCAACCTCAACTTCTCCTCGAAAAGCCATTCGTGAGGCATACACAATTTTCTTCAATTCCATCAGCTTTGATGTGGGAAAGGGTAACAAAATCCAGTTATGAGAGGACCTTTGGCTAGGGGAAACACCAGTAAAAACACAATTTCCTGAGCTTTTTGCCTTTTCAAATCTCAAAGGTGAAACTATCACACCTCCTCAATGAATAAATTGGAATCTAGGCTTCAGAAGGAACCTAAGGAAAAATAATTGTGCTTCTCTTATCCACCTACTTGGTCTTTTGGAGACAGTGTTTTCGGATGAAAACCTTGAGGACTTTAGAATCTAGTCAGCCTCTCCTGATGGTCTCTTCACTTGTTCTTCTTTTTCCAGAAACCTTACTTTGCCTACTTCTTTAAGGGCAGACTTCCTGTTGAAAGAGATTTGGTGCAAGCCTATTCCACCTAAAATTCAAGACTTCTGTTGGGAAAATTTCCTTGAAAAGATTAATATTTGTGATATGGTGCAACAAAGAAGGCCTAATTCTTGCCTTTCTCCTCATATGTGATTTTTATGTAGGGTTAGTGGCAAAACTCTTTCCCATTTATTAATCTCTTGCCCTTTTGTGCATTGCATTTGAGAGTATTTTTGTTCTCTTTTGGTTGAAAGTGGGTTCCTGACAGGATGTAGTTGATATTTTCAATCCTAACTTTTTGAGGCAACAAAAAAAAAAAAAAAAGAGAAAGGATATTGTGGAGAGTTACAAAGGCAGCAATAGTTTGGGTTGTCTGAGAAGAAAGGAATAGAAGAATCTTCAATAGAAAGGGTAGACCATTGGAGGAGGTAATAGACAACATTAAAATAAAGGTTACACACTAGGTAAAAACCTTGGAAAGCTTTCAACTTTTCTTTGTAAATGATATTTTTAGAGCTTGGACAAAGGTGGCATGGTCCTAACTGGTGTACCCTCTGTAGAGCTCATGGGGAGCACTGTTACCATCTATTCATTTCCTGCCCACTCTCTACAGAATTGTGGGTTTGGCTTCTCTCTTTGTTTGGGTATGTTGAAATAATTTAGTTATTTGTGTTAGGGTCTGTTTGGCTAGTTAAAGCATTTTTTTTATTTCTGTTATTTCTGCTATTGTACTCACTTACAGCAGGGGCACAAGGGTCTTTTCCCTTCTTATTTCTGCCGCCCTATATAATATAATAAAAGCTGGTGCCGCCAGCACTGTTCTATTGCTCCAAACTTTTTCTTCTTCCTTTCTTCCTTCTCTACTTCCTCATATTTTAATCGGATTTATTGTCAAGATGGTATTAGAGCAAGGCTGTTGAATCTGGGCGACCAAGTTTTTTCTCCTCAAGTTGCTGAATCTGGGAGGAACTGAGGACTGAATCTGGGCTGATCAAATCAGATCTGCAAATGGTACAACCCTAAAGTTTTCTTTCTTCTTTTATTTCTTTCCTTAGTCGTGTACCAAGTGGAGAGCAAATGAATCCAAACCACTGAATGTCGGCAGACTTTTGTGAGGGTTATATCTTTTATTTGTTGGATCGTGTGATCCTGTACCTATGAAAAGGTGACTGTAAGTCGTAGATGACCTGTTTTCTCTGCTCGTTAGTCTGATTTCATGTGTGTTAGGATCTCTCTTATTGATTAATGCTGTGGTGGAACTTACACGTTATTGATTAATGCTGTGGTGAAAATCAGTCTCACCATAGTTCCTCTTGGGAAGTTGGTGTTGTTTGTTTTTGTGCTCAGATTAAGTCCAGAACTGAATTGTTGTGTGTGGAGCTTTTGTCGATATAAGGAGGGATCCTAAGTTGAGAGCTTAGATAAAAAAAAAAACTTGTGCTTACCATGTCGTTTGAGAATTCTGCTACTTCAGAGATTCCAGGGAGGCACAATGGAGTGAGTGGGGGAATGGATATGAGTTTCCCCATGGCTATTATTCCCTTTGACGGTCTAAACTACCTTGAGTAGTCTATTATTCCCTTTGACGGTCTGAACTACCTTGAGTGGTCTAGGGGAATAAAACTCTACATCACTGTTAGGGGGAAAATAGGATACATCAATGGGAGAGTGAAGGAACCGAAGTACGGAAGTGCTGAATATGATAGGTGGAACCAAGAGAATAGTATGGTGATGTCATGGCTCTTGGTTTCCATGCTGCCACAGGTAAGGAAGACTTTTATGTGGGCTGAAACTGCTTGTGAGATATGGGAACAAGCAAAGTCCACCTATTAAGAGCAGAGACACTATGCCAAGATATATCAATTGCAAGCTGAATCCTCTACTTGCAAGCAGGGGGAGAGGAGTCTCTCGATGTACTATTCTGATTTGACATCGATATGGAAAGAACTTGATCACTACTAGAATGTGAATTGGAAGTGTGATGAAGATGCAAAGGCGTATAAGTCACTTGTATCTCAGCAACGGGTCTTTGCCTTCCTCCTAGGGCTGAATCCTTCATATGAGTCCCTCAAGGTGCAGACCTTGGGTAGTAAAGACTTGCCATCAGTTCGGGAGGTGTATGCCTTAGTGCAGTGAGAAGAGAGTAGAAGAAGTGTGATGAATTGTGTAGAGGGGGAGTCAGTTGCCCTAGCTGTCCGGGGAAATTCAGATACAAATGTCAGAGGTGCTTTTAAGAAAGGTGATTCTCAGAAGAGAACAAATGATAAGAATAAACTTTGGTGCACTCGCTGCTAGAAGACACGACACACGAGAGATACATGTTGGGATCTCCATGGAAAACCTACATGGGCACAGGATTTGGGTAAGAAGTCAACACCTGATCAGGGCAAGAAACCAAGCCAGCAGAATCAGAAAAAAGTATAACTCTGCTAATATGGCATCGTCAGAGACTAGTCCATTGGTAACTCAGGAGAGGCATCCCAGTTCTGACCCTAAGGAAGAAATTATCAACTCCTTTCGTGACCATTTGGAATTGTATGGTAGGACTCTCCGCCAGATGGATTCTGGTCCTACTCCCTCTACCTCTTTCGCGTCTACATCAGGTAATGTTGTTATCTCATACCACTGATTCTCCTTGGGTTATTGACTCTGGAGCCTCAAACCACATGACCGGTAAGTCAAATTTATTTCAGACATATAACCTTCTCTCTGGGAGAGATAAGGTGAGACTAGTTGATGGTTCTTTCTCTACCATAGCTGGCCAAGGTACCATACCTCTCCTACTCGGCCTTACCCTTTTTAATGTACTACATGTTCTGAAATTACCTATAAGTTTGTTGTCCATTAGTAGTATAACTCACTCCTTGAACTATTCAGTCACTTTTTTTCCGTCTTCATGTGTGTTTCAGGATTTGACCTCGGGGAAGACGATTGGTAGAGGAAGCATGGTAGATGGTCTCTACGTGTTGGAGAATAAAGCTGGTCTTGTGGCTACAAAGTCCATGAGTTTGTCAAGTGAGAGTCAAGCATATTTATGGCATAGTCGTCTAGATCATCTTTCTTTTGAGTCATTAAAAGTTATGTTCCCAAAGTTGTTTGAGTCCTTTCCAGTGAGTCAGTTACAATGTCAGAGATCTCAATTGAGTAAACATTGAAGAAGTTCTTTACCTTTGAGAAATAAAATATCTGAATTTTTCCATTTCATATTGTTTATTCTGATGTTTGGGGCCCTGTTACTCTACCCACTGAGGTTGGATATAAGTACTTCATTACCTTGATTGATGATTACTCTAGATACACTTGGGTTTACCCTATGTGATCTCGATATGAAATGCCAAAAATTGTGAAAGACTTTCAACGCATGGTGTTCACTCAGTTCCAAACTGAAATCCATATCTTCTAGTCGGACAATGCAAAGGAATACTTCCATAGTGATCTCACGGAGTTTTTTGCTTCGAGTGAGTCATTTCAGTGAAGCTCTTGTGCCAGGACACCCCAACAATGTGGTGTTGCTGAGCAAAAGAACCGTCACCTTCTCGAAGAAGCTCGTGGCTTATTAATTGATATGAATGTGCCAAAACGTTTTTGGATGGATACAGTTTTGTGTGCTACATACATCATCAACTGCATGCCATCTCGGTTACTAGAGTATAAGGCCCCACATTAGCTTTTGTTTCCTACAACTCCGTTGTCCACCATTCCAATGCGTGTTTTTTGGTGTCGTTGCTTTGTCCATAACTTGTCCCCTACTCGAGGTAAGCTTGATCCTCAGGCTATTCCTTGTGTTTTCCTTGGTTACCCTTTATCTCAAAAGGGATATCGCTGCTATGATCCTACCTCTCGCAAGTACTATGTCTCCATTGATGTATCATTCTTTGAGAATCAACCTTTCTTCTCGGTTTCTCCTCAGGGGGAGAGTAGGGTTGAGGAGAAACAGGCGGCTCAAACTCCACTACCTCCTTTACCCGATCCTCCTTCATTCTGGGTTTTTCATCGTCACCATAAAAGCCAGCAGAGTTCAAGAGCCGTGGAACCTGACACTATGCAACCAACATCATCGGATTCACCAGAGGCAAATCCATCTCATCAGCCAGGTACACTTGCTCCTATTGATATGCCTGTTCCTCTCAATGGTGATTCACCTGTCATCAATGATCTTGATATTCCTATTGCTAAGAGAAAGGGTGTTAGATCTTGTACCACTAATCATCCTATCTCTAATTTTGTGTCCTATGATCATGTTTCACTTTCATTCTGTGCATTCCTCTCTTCTGTGGACAATGTCCTCGTTACTAAGAATGTGGCAGAAGCTTTATCTAAACCTGAATGGACAGACGCAATGCAAGAAGAAATTGATGCATTACACAAAAGCGACACTTGGGAGTTGGTGGACCTTCCTGAAGGGAAGGAACCAGTGGGTGTTCATAGTGAAAAACAAGGTTGATGGAACTGTTGAAAGGTACAAGGCTAGACCGGTAGCAAGAGGTTTTACACAGGTATATGGAGTGAACTATGCATAGACTTTTGCTCTAGTAGCTAGGATGAACTCTATCAGGATCCTTCGTTCATTGGCATCAAATCTTGACTGGGAACTTCACCAATTAGACATCAAAAATGCTTTCTTGAATGGTGACTTGGAAGAGAAAGTGTACATGACCCAACCTCCAGGTTTCTGTGCCAAAGGCAGTGAACAAAATGTGTGCAGGTTAAAAAAATCTTTATATGGGTTGAAACAATCACCTCGGGCTTGGTTTTGTAAGTTCCATTTAGTAGTTCAACAGATGGAGTTTAAACAATGCCAATCAGATCACACTCTATTTGTGAAATGAGGTGAAAGGAAAATTGCAACTCTTATTGTGTATGTGGATGACATAGTAATCATAGGAGATTGGGAGGTTGAAATATGGAGACTGAAAAAATTCTTAGGCATTCAATTTGAGGTGAAAGATCTAGGCCCCTTACGTTATTTCCTTGGAATTGAAGTTCCCCGCTCTCACAGGGGCATCTTTATTTCCCAACGGAAATATGTACTAGATCTACTAGAAGATATAGGCAAGTTGGGGGTAAAACCAATTGACTCACCAATTGAATCTAATCAACAGCTGGGAGACAGTCAGGGAGAGTTTTTGAAAGATGTGAAGAAGTTCTAGAGACTCGTAGGGAGACTCTTGTATTTGTCTATGACCAGGCCTGATATTGCTTATGCAGTGGGTGTCCTTAGTCAGTTCATGCACAATCCTAGGACAACCCACTTTGAAGCTGCTGAGAGGATCCTTAGATACCTCAAGAAGTTTCCCGGAGTTGGTTTGTTGTTCCAGAAACATGGTCACTTAAAGGTGGAAGTATATATTGATGCTGATTGGGCAGGAGCAGTCGATGACCGAAAGTCTACCAGTGGGTATTGTGCCTTTGTAGGAGGAAACCTGGTCACATGGAGAAGTAAAAAGCAAAGTGTGGTGGCTAGATCTAGTGCTGAAGTAGAATATAGAGAAATGTCTCATGGGGCTGCTGAAATCATGTGGATAAGAAATCTGTTAGGTGAACTGGGTTTTACAGTGAGCAATCCTATGTCACTCTACCGTGACAATAAAGCTGCCATCAAAATTGCTGCTAATCCAGTCCTGCATGATAGGACGAAACACATTGAAGTGAACAAGCATTTTATTAGAGAGAAACTTGTAAATGGAGATGTGTGTACTCCATATGTCAGCTCAGAAGAACAACTTGTAGATATCTTCACCAAAGGTCTTCATCATGTGCGGAACAATGATTTGTGTGACAAGTTGGGCATGATTGACATCTATGCTCCAACTTGAGGGGGAGTGTTGAAATAATTTAGTTATTTGTGTTAGGGTTTGTTTGGCTAGTTAAAGCGTTGTTTATTTATGTTTTTTTTATTTATGTTATTTCTGTTATTGTATTCACTTACAGCAGGGGCACAAGGGTCTTTTCCCTTCTTATTTCTGCCGCCCTATATAATATAATAAAAGCTGGCGCCGCCAGCACTGTTCTATTGCTCCAAACTTTTTCTTCTTCCTTTCTTCCTTCTCCTTTCTCTCTTCTTTCCTTCTCTTCTCAACTTCCTCATATTTCAATCGGATTTATTGTCAAAAGGGTGTAATTGGAGCTTGCCAGTAGAAGTACAATTGATCTTTGACCAACCTACCTTCAACTGGCCTACAAAAAGAGGAAGATCAATGTGGAGATGTGCGAGAGCAGCCTCGATTTGGACAATATGGGAAGACAGGAATGATGGAATAGTTCAAGAGAAGGAAAGAAATAACCAGCAACTAAAAGACTGTGTATTGAATAGGGCAATACAATGGTTGGAGACTTTGGACCTGTTCCATCAGTTCTCCTTTAATGACTTTTGGAGAAACTGGTTGGCAATAGTGAGGTGCTTTTCCATCAAGAACAGGTAGTCCCAAGATGGTGTCCTCCGGCTGAAGGCTCACTGAAACTGAATTTCGATGGTAGTAGCTTGGGCAATCCAGGGCCTTCTGGAATTGGGGGGGGGGTGTCTGAGGAACGAGCTTGGAGAGGTTGTTCTGTTGTACTCGGGCCCTTTGGGACTTGGTGACTCTATTAGGCCAGAAATGCTAGCTGCTGTACAAGGGGTGCAGCTTGCAAACCAAATGGGGATACAGCAACTAATTATTGAGGAGGACTCAAAGGTGGTGGTGGGCTGGCTAAGGAAACCTGATGAGACTGTTTGGTGCTGTAGGAACGAAGTTAAGAAGATTAAATGGCTAACAAGGAATATGTCAGTGTCTATTCAGTGGAGTTTAGGTGCAGTTTGCAAACCAAATGGGGGTACAGCAACTGATTATTGAGGGGGACTCAAAAGTGGTAGTGGGCTGGCTAAGGAAACATGATGAGACTGTTTGGTGCTATAGGAACGAAGTTAAGAAGATTAAATGGCTAACAAGGAATATGTCAGTGTCTATTCAGTGGCTGGAAAGATCAGCAAAAGTTTTGGCTGATGTGTTAGCCAAGCAAGGGGCAAACAGGGAAGAATTGTTTTGGGCTCAGTTGTGATTCCAGTAATCTTTTCCAAACTTCTTTGTATTATGTCAGGAGAGGCTGCAACTCATGCCTCTCTAAGGGATCTTGTATGAGGCTGTAATTCTGAATCAGTTTCTGTTTTAATAAAGTTGAATTATTACTCATCAAAACAAAAAGATAAGGATGGAATGGAAACCTCCAGAAGGAAACCAAGTAAAATTGAAGTTTAATGAAATCTCCTTTGGAAATCCAGGTATGGTAGGAATAGGTGATGTGCTCACAAATTTCAAAAGCAGGATATTAGCTCTATTTTCAGGACCTATTAGAATGGGGAACTCATTGAAAGCTGTATTATTGGCTTTGCTGCAAGATCTTCAATTAGCAAAACAATTGGGTTACAGACAGTGGAGGTGGAAGGGGATTCAAACTTCAAAGCTAATTGTTTCATGGGCTAACTGTAACAGACATATTCCGTGAACTCTTATACATGCTTTTAGGGAAGTGGAAAGTATTGTAAAGGACATAAATGCTGAATTTAAAATGGGAGAGAAGGACTTCAAATGGGTTGGCTGATTCCCTTGCTAAGCAAGGGGTTTTAAGGCAGCAATTGTTTTTTTTTTTTTGGAAAAGGTAAAGTAATATTTAATGAGAAGTAATATTTAAGGCAGCAATTGTTTTGAGCTGCTATGTAATCCTGAGTGTAGTTTTTTGGGTCAGCTGACCTGTCTCCTATATGTACTAACTTCATTCCTCATTTATTATAATAAAATATTTTCTTCTGCTGATAAAAAAAGAGGAACTTATAACCTCCGTTTTTAGCCAATTAAGAATAGATAGCAAACTAGAGAATTACCCGAAAATCAATCCTCTCAATTTTTGATGAATGTGCCTTTGCTACATCTTTCCCAAATGATATGATCCTTCCATAGTTCACACTTTTTACTTGACAGTCCAGACTCTCTGTGTTATTATGGTCTGACACTTGAGTATCATTGCTTCTTTGTTTTTTTGGACCACAGTTATAGCCTTCTTCAGGTGACCAGTCCAGAGTGCCCCAGATGGTGTCTCCGCCCTTTGGAATCATTGACATGGTTGAATCCCAAGTACGAGTCATCCGCATTACATGTTGTAAAGTTTGAAATCCAAATACATCTTTATCCAAAACACCTGGTGCAATTGCCCTGCACAAAGGGTACCATTTAGTTCAGAATTCAAAGCATGCTGCAGTCAAACAAATATACACATTTTCATGCTAAGATAAATATACACATTTCCATGCTAAAAAACAATCAGAAGATTCAGAAGAAGTAATAAACCTCAACAGTATGTGACTAATATAGGTTTTTTGTTTGTTAAGAAAGAACTTAATGTGTTTACTCATTTGCTAGTTGTACTTGTATCTAGCCTCAGTCAGTCTGTCTGTCAGTCTGTTCAGTGTGGAATCATGTCCCACTTGAACGGCTGAACCTATTGCGAAGCTTTTTATAGTTTAAATATAACTTTGAAGCCAAAAATAAGTGTCTGATTGCCAAGGAAGATCATAAATTTAAAAATGAGAATAAAGAAAACATGGATTCTTTTTTTTTTTTTTGGAGAAAGTAATATATTAAAGATTCCTAAAGTTTCAAGAAACATAAACATACAAAAGGTGTTAGAGAACTCATTATGCTATGGATATAAACAATGACTTTTGAAGAATATGAGGAGACACATTCCTAAAATTAACAATAAAACCTTAAATGCTCATTCTGTTATTTATCAAAAAAAAATCTCAAATACAAAATAGGTAGGTTATCTTGGATCACAGTACATAGACAAGGTTTATAACTATGTACCACGATGTATGAATTTAAGTGCACAAAATCAAAGGTAAGTGTAAACAAACAGTCTCTGCAATTATTGGACTAACATGGTTTGAACATTAAGCTTATCTTTTTTATTGTTATCAGCAACCGGTTTGAACATTAAGCTTATCATGTCAAAGAGAAGAAGAAACATATCATACTTTATCTTTTTAAATGAACAACAATAGGCTCATACTTAAATAATTTTTTGTGATGCCCACTAAAAATAAGTTGGTATAGGTCACAGTGAAACACAATTGGCAATGAAAGCCTGCTCATTAATAATAAAAGACTACTTCAAGTGCCTTGGGAACAAAGTAAAATAGGCCTTAATATGTCCAGTGTTGCAAGTCTTTTGCTTGGGTTACAAGAAGTTTGCACACTTGGAAGTGATACTTGGAAAATTTTCGCACATAATGCAGATACAAATCAGAACATGATGACTGTTTAATACTACAAGCTTCATAGTAGTTAAGCAGAACAAACCTGGCAACAGCAATGTCCCTGGCTTCAGAAGAGAAAAGTCCCGATACTGCTTTTGGAGCACCTAAAAATGGTCCACCTATGTTCATTACTGCCTTTATATGCTTAGCGCACCAATCTGACCCACCCCCACCACCCATTGGAGCTGGTGATTCAACCCACTTCATAAAATGCAAAAAATACAGAACCCCCATTGAATGTGGAATGACAACTACCTTTTTCCCACCATTTGTAGCTACCATGAGTTCTATATTACTTTTTATCCTGCTGAGGGTCTGGTCTCGCACCTGATAAATGCAGTTTAACAAAAATGTATAAATTGATTACACAGAAACCCATGAACTACCACTACAGAAAAAAATAAGAAATACATACTGCAAAGAAATACAAGATGACCAAACATAAATGGCTTAAATGAAATTTCCAAAAACATACCTCCGTGTTCTGAAATGAGAGCCTCCAGTCATAAGAAGCCATGTACATGGTTTTCTCCTCATATCCAATACGAGCCAAATTAGCAATCAGAACTGCCCAGACAAAATAGCCAGGTGCAAAGTAATCTGCTGCAACAAGTCCCGGGACAGGCCTAACTCGTATACCGGGAGGATCCAGTCCAGTTTCATTGTCCAGTGACATGTGCTCAACCCAACATAAAGGTCTGTTGATGATCCAAACAAACACAGTGCAAGGAATTTTTCTAAGTAGTCACTTCACATATGTACTGTTAAGCGTTGCTTGTCTAGATCAGCCAATATAATCCAAATATAATCAAATGCAAAGGAGCAAAGAATGCAGAATATTAGCATGGCAAATGGGCCAAATCATCATAGTCCGAAATTAGGGAGGATATGTGAGGAAAGTAGCCTAGATTACATCCGGATTACCCACTATAGAAAAAGGGAAAAGAAAATGCAAGTTCATCGTTCCATTTGACTAACTTAAAATAATTGAAAGCAAAGCTGTGCTTCAGATGTCATCAAAATTTATATATATATATATATATATATATATATATATATATATATATATATATATATATATATATATATATATATATATATTCCATTTTCATTCGATGATAGCTGGGTCTTGTGTTATAATTCATCAAACCTGACAATGAAACACCTTAAAAGGAAACAGTCTGAAATTTTCACAATTTGCGTAAAAATAACATCTAATTGGTTAGGATCCAAAGATTTTTGCGTTCCTTAAAAAAACTACGGGACAATTGAAAAATCTGCCCCATGTGTCCGGTCGAAATTATAGGAATTTCATCATACGGAATTCTGAAAATTAGGCTAATAGAATGTGTTAAAATTGCCGTCAATATTCGTAGTTAAGGAAAAAGGAAAAAAAAATACCTCTTATATACTTCTCCAAATGTACCACCCCAAAGCCGCTTTCTGAACAACCCATCAGCGCACTGGTGCCCTTCCCAAAGCTCGAGGCCACCGGTAACGATCCCAGGAACGAAGACCACCGGGTGCTTCGCCCTCAACCCCTCTTTCTGCAATTTCACGCCGGGCGGATCGGGCAGTGGCCCGGTAATGGCTTCGGTGACATATTGAGGAATCGATGCCGGCATGGCATTATAGAGAAACAGTAGAAACCACCAAATCGAGCAGATGCAGCCAATAAACCAGCAGCAGCTATTAATGCAAGACCATTTCTTCTTCTTCTTTTTCACCTTCTCTTTCTCCTCCTTTTCATTACCGTCGAATTTGCTTTCAATCTCTTTACGATCACCCAAATTGGAAGTTTGCTCGATTTCGGAGGCTTTTCTACGTCGCAGCATCGACATATTCGTTTCCTCCTTACTCTGTTCCTTCCCTCCTTGCGTTGTTAACGTTGCTGCTCCTATTGGCGGGAATTGGGAAACCAGACGAATCTTTCTTCGGTAAATGATTGAGAGAGTCTAAGCTGCATTGTCGAATCCTCTTCGCCTGGTTTCTTTCTATATCTATAAACTTCTCAAACCCTAACCTACACTGGCATTGTAGTCTCCATCGTTCAGAAACGAAGACACCGTTTGTTGTTGCAGCAGCAACCTGAAGTCACGAATCGGAGTTTTCCTGCCAGGAAAGAGTGGTAGTTTGTCGTTGGAGCCGCCGAAGTCCTGGAAGGCTCCGCCTCAGCTGGGCTTTTTTTATGTAGGGAGACACATTATAGTATATAGTGTGAGAGCAGAAGTGATAGATCGTTTTGGGGCGTTAGATGAGTGAGATTGAACATGGCTTGGCAAAGTTGGTTGGAGCTTTGTATGTGGTCTGAGCGTAAGGAGAAGTTGAATGTCATGTGGGAATGGGACGATCGATGATGTGGAAGAGTAGCTGGCGTTGGAGATACGCCAAATATGTCCATTGCCATTGGTCAGGCGGAACGGAAGACTGCCATAGGGGAGCTCGGATTTTCAGTAATTCCTGCACCAACAGATTTGTGACAAACTTTAGTTTTCGGAACCAGTGTAAAGTTCTGCCACACTTTCAAATCAGAGTATTACAGGTGTCCCATTACACTACGTTAATATTAAATAAGGTTATTATCTGAAAATTCTCCGTCACTTTTTTTTTTGTGTTAGATTAGTGAAACCTCCCATCCAGTTCCGGATCGTTTCTAAAATCTTCCCTAAATTTTGGTAATTGCAATTTATGATACATCTGCAAGTTGAGAATCCTCTAAAAAAGGGAATTTAAAGTTGTACATTAGCAATTTGATATAGAAGGCAAATTTAAAAAATTAAACCAATTTCATAAAAGAAATTGGAGGGGGAAATTTTGAAAATAAACATTTTGGTAAAAGTGATGCATAGTTTTTTTTTTGACACTTCCATACCTCGTTTTAGAGGATTTTAAGAGAGGGAGGTCATGTTAGAAAATTTATGGAAGATGATTGGAATTACCAAACTTAAGACGAGGTTTTAGCAACAACCAGAAACTACATGGGAGATTTTAGAAAATTACCCGGGGGTGTTTGATATCATTGCCAATTCCTTCCAGCGTTTGTGAAATGGTGATTTTTCAGAAACCACCAGTTTTGGTTAGGGCTATCAATGGGGCAGGTTCGACCCGAGGGACCCAAACTGATCGGGGCAGTTTGGAACAAATTGGTCGGTTATGAGTCCTGATATAATGTTCTAATTATTATCGGTTTGGAACTGGTTCCATCCACTTCCAAACCGATTTAGACCTAACTTGAGTTATATACATATAATATATATAATGTATAATATATTAGATAAATTATATATAATATATATTAAACATATATATTTATTTATTTCTTAAAATTGGGTCCATTAGGTCAAACCTAATTGTCATGATAATTGATTGGTTCAATTTTGGGTCTAGAAATTACATACCATATCGAGTCTAGTTTGGTTCCATGTCCTCAATGTTCCTTGCCAAATTGGTTCTGATTCTAGCATATCCCAACCTAACCCGTTGATAGCCATAGTTTTGATTGTTTAGTACCGCTCTTGCCATGTAAGTTGATTTATGAGAAATTAGCAATGAGTTATTTTAGGATAATTGTCTTTAGGGGTATCAACGGTATTCGAAAATACAATTTCGAATTTGATATTTGACATAATTGAATCGAATTCAGATAATTCGAATATCTAATCGGACAAATTCGAATATCATATTCATACCGAATGGTTAATTGGATTCGAATTTGGATATGACTTTATTCGATTCAATAAATATCCAAATTAGACTGATTATTTAATTCTTATATATAATATATAAAATATTTAAATGTCTTATATAATTTATATATATATATATAATAATTAAATTATATAAATAATTTATATATTTATAATCTTTATATAAATAAAATATTTATTTTATATACTTATTAATTAACTAAGATAATTAATTAATCGAATTCGAATCAAATCCAATGTTAAAATATTTAATCGGATTCGAATTCAAATATTGATCGTTAATATCCATCGGATATCGAATTGAATTTGGATATCGAATTTCCTATTCGGATTCAAATTCAGGTATTGCTTGATCCGATTCGAATTTGATCAATTTGCACCCCTAATTGTCGTTTGAGTAAATGCATTTACCGAGGTAAGTGTTTCTTGGGAAAAACTTACCCGAGTAAGTACATTTATCCATGTTCTTTTTATTTTCCATGTAAATAAGACAATGACCATTTTAGCCATAAAAACTAATATTAAAATGAGTATTTTTTTGTCCCATTCAAGTGTTGGCAACTTTGCCCCTAGGTGGAAAAGTTATTTATCCACCTAGAATATGGGTATCAATTACCCGAGTAAGTGAGACACAAGAAAATAAACTTTCCCTAATTCTCACATAAATCTGAAAAAAAAAACATAAAATTTTTAATTAATAGAAATCAAAATCTCATCAACCAACTTTTCCCCTCTCAAAATCCATAAAAAAAAACATCCCCTATAAACCATCATTGATTGTTACAACTCAGGTTGGCTCAAGTTATAACTTGAGTTTGGGCCTTTAAATCAGGTCCATTCGAATTTTAACAAATGACCTATTTTACTTGTCCAAATTGCACCCCT